>NW_010391152.1:0-59272 GCF_000710305.1 Buceros rhinoceros silvestris | reverse complement strand
TGTCTCTCCCCCCCCCCCCCCCCCCCCCCCAGTTTTGTATGAGCAACTACAGTACACTGTGGCTCACAGATCTACTGAAATACCTTTATAAATGGAAGAGAATGAGATTTAGTAGCTCTTAACAGTAGTCAGCCTTAGCAGTAAATCTTTCATTATTAAATGTTCTCCTAATTGTACTCTGGAAAAGTTCAAATTTCCAGTGATTCATTCACAATCCCTTCCTACTTATTAAAAGTCAAGTCATCCAATAAAGGAGCAGAAAGCAAACCATGTGAATTAAAGAAGCAATCCTCGCCAACAAAACGCCTTTTGAAAAATAGATTACAATCCGTTCATAGATGAATCAACAAGGCTTAAGTTCATCTCAGTTCTTTAGACTACAACAACAGAAAGCTATTATACCTTCTGTGACCAGTTTCTAGAATGAAATGTAGTACATGCATTTATAAGCACATTGCAATACTTCAACGGTGTTAATTGTACATACCTTAAGATATAAGCTCTTTGAATTCTCAAGGACTTTATCTTAAAAACAAGCATTCAGAAAAAAAACATAAACCAGTCGTGAAATGGCACTGAGACAAATTATGCCTTTAAAAAAATATTTTAAAGAAATTGATTGTACTAGAAAGAAAACAAAATAATATGCATTTTAATATGCAACTGAGAATTCTAATATCAATTTATTTGCTGCATGTATTGATTTTACTAACTCTGAAATTTCAGATTAGCATTAATATTACCAGCAGGTTAGCTCTTCATCCTACTCCTTTGTCATGGTAACCCTGCAGCATACTTTTTGTATCACATCAACTGCCAGCCAGCCCTGTCCTCAGTGCTTTCAACAGGTCAGTAACTCTTCGCTTCAGGTTATCAGAATAAAACATTAACTTCTGTCGGATAAAATTTTTTGAACCAGAGTAAAGTCGGAAAATGTTTCATTCCAAAGCAAGTTTCTCTTCCCCCATTCCTAAGCAAAGCTAGCAGCTGCAACCAGGAGCTCTTAAGCTACTGAACTTGACACAAAAACCTGAGATTGGGCCATATCCCGAGACACACACTTTCACTCCCTTGTACTTGCCCTCTCATGGCACAACCCAAAATCCACACAAGACCCAACCCTCACCTTACCTGTACATCTGCAACAAGGGCTTATGTTTTGGAGTTTCATTTTTTAATGTTGCCACCCTGTGGTCATTCATGGCAAAGGCAAAACTGTTCTCCACGAAAAATGTAAGGGAAAATATGTTGGGAATTCGAAGAGCAAATCTTTGTAGTTTAAGAACGTGGAAGACAAAGCTTTAGGCAAAGTTATGTGGGCAATCACACAAATTCAGAACTGCCATTTAATTTTCTATAGTTCTGCAGCAATCTTATGCATGGACTTCAATCAAGCAACTCTTCTGTTTCTTAATCTTAGTTGCAGTGACATCCTGAACCTACAGCACAAAAAGTTATTCAAAGGCACACCACCGCCAGCATCAAGTTCATTGTCTTCCTTGTGTCATCTTTGCCTGTCCTTACAGGTAAAAATGAATTAATAATTTGGGGGTTTGTTTAATTTGCTATGTCCAAGGAAAAACAAACCTATTTTGATGCTATAGTTTCTTCCACTCTTTCAAACTGTAAAATTCCTTGGTCTGTAGTTTTGGTCCTAAATTCTCCATGCTCATGCTTCTTTCCCTTTCCATACACAAGGGGAATTGACACACTCAGTTTTGTTTTCAATAATTCAAACATAAAAAGAAATCCAACTCTCAACTTTTAACTCAGTCTACTTATACAACATTTTGTAAAAGCCTAGTGAGAGAGAACTCTTCATTTAAGAGTTGTAGCTAGTAGTTATTTTGTTATGCCCAAAAAACTCCCATTCAATTAACATTTGTCTTTATACTAGTTCCCATACATTTATTTCTTATTACAAATTGTCTTGCTTTTGCAAGTTTTAGTGTTAAGATACTTGTTTCCAACTGTGCAGACAATTGCAACAGGAAGGAGGGCCACCACCACCACTCCCACCTCCCTCCTTAAGAAAAAACCCTACCCTGACATCTAAATTTCACTCCAAAAGCTGTGTAGGTACCAGGAATAAATCAAAACAGCAACATCCTATCTATTCCCTTGATCTCCATAAAAGTTCTAAAGCATAAAGCTAATTTCAATAATTTTATTTTGCTCTTTGGTAGTTTTGGAGCATTCTTAAAGCTTAGTCATTCAGAAAATGAGTGCCCTGATAGCCAGTACACTTCTCCTAAGCACGGGAGTATTGTGTTTCCCCAAGAAAAGCATAAGCAACCCTAAAATACCTTTCAGTCCAAGGACTAAGGGCTTCACCTGGAGGGCGGGAAGATGCTCAGACAAGGATGCCACTGAGCCTGCATTGCACATCCCTGCATGAGTGCTCTAAACATTTTATTCCTTGCCAAGCAAAATCAGAATACGGCTGTTTTTATCCATGCCTTGGTTTCCTTTGATTTTCTCTGAAATTTTTCATTAACAACATACCATCATTTTAGGGCTATGCATTTTGGAGGCGTGAAAAGGATAGCTGATACTCACATACTGTACACAAAACATTATTTCAGCCTGCCCTGACCTGATCATTTTGAAAGTTTGCTGTCTACCTGCTAAACTGAAGAGTGAATTATTGTTACAGCCCAAAAGAAACTCTCCATGAATATTCTCTGCTATTCTATCTTCACAAGTTCTACAAAGTGGAACAAATGATAATCTTCCATATTTCATTTGTAGATCTCTATTTCATTTAACGATCTACTTGTTCATAATGTCAAAAATACTTCCCTTTCTTCATTAACACAAAAATATCTAATTCCATCTGCAGAGCTAGACCAGCTGAGCACCCAACATTTTGCAACATTAAGAGTTCACATAATTTTTTAGGAAATTGGCACAGAAAGAAGAATGCAGTGAGGTTTTCACAAATGAGAAGGACTCTTAACATTATGAAAGAACAGATTTCTTTTAAGCTGAAATCGGGTTAATGACTGGCTCTCCTCATGCATTTTTATCAACTGTAAGTTTTTAAATATCTTCCTAATCCCCCAGTCATCATGAAGGTGCACTGACCCTCAGCTTTACTAAGCTGTAACTTCAATTACATTAGTCCATGAAAAAGTTAATTAGAATATACTTTCATAGCAGTAGAATATAGAAGCAATATAAATGAGGACGTAGAAAAAGGGGATGATGTGACAGCAGACTAGTAAAAAGGACTTCAATGATTAACCTAAAAAACACACAAAACAATCCCTATCTCCTTGTTATACCATCACATCTTAAAAATTTCCATTGTTCATTTCTGTAATGTCATCAGTAAACAGCATTCCAATACTCAAACTCAGATGTGACCTCAGAGTTCATTTAATGCATTGTCTTAGCAGAAGGCATTCGTTATTTCTACCTACTTCACCAGCCCTTTCTGTAACAGAAACCTTCATTCAGAACACTAATGAAGGGCACCTATCACGTAAAGCCGACTAAGCCATTTGCTGAATCCAAATGAACAGCCAGCCAAACCCCTGCTTCATATAACTGGATGAACTAAATACACTGGGAAAAAGAGGATGCATGAGTAAAAGCTTTAGGGATTTGGGCCTCTGAATCCAGATAATCCAAATTCAGTTACGTTGCCAGTAGATTAAGAAGCATAACACAGAGCTTAGAGAGAAGTGCTTAGTAGTCATAGATAGATTTAGATATCCTTGAGACACCATAGTTAGAGATTTCTAGGAAATATTTTTATCTATGTTATAAAAGATGCCACGTAGTTTACAGAACTCCAAAAGTGTGCTATAATATTAAATTCACAAAATCTGACACCGAGTAACTGCAGTTATTTATGCCCCCCACACCCCCTTTTTAAATGTTTTTCTGCTCTCTGATCATTACATTTGTCTCATTGTTAGTGTTACAGCATACTACACATAGTAACACTGCATCTAGAAGTTACTTTTCAGTGTTTTATCATTATAATTTTATACACGCAGTATGCAAGAATGTGGTAGATGTCCTATCCAGAACCCAGCTATATTATACATACTATGTATTGCTCTGTCCAACTTTGGAGTAAACAGACGGCTTAAAGCAAAATGGAATAAACAGCTAAAGGAAAAGCAGCTGGTGGACTGAGCAGGTGATTAGACAAAAGATAGAAGTTTAGTGTTCCCAGCAAAAATATTTTAAGAGAACACTATCAAATTGAATTGTTACTTCAACAAGGAGAGGAGAAAGGCAAAGGACACTTGGCGAATATTAGCAAAAAGCTAGCCTTATTGGTAGACAGGAGTGATCTACAGTTCTGCATAATAGGCTTCCCGCTCTATAAATCTGCTCTACTCTGCAGCACTTTCCTGAGAACGTGATATATTTCTAAAAAGTTCCATCTAAATGTCACCCTGAAAGCTTGCCGTGCTGAGGACCATTCTAAATGTCAGAAAAGTCTCATGCGACCTATGACTGAATTTAGGATTAGTCACTGCCACATTTTCCTAAAATGAATTTCTAAGACTAAGTTACACACTTGGAATCCGGATTTTGATCTCTGCCATTATCCAGTCTCTTGCCTTCAGAAGTGCAGCCTTTTTTCAGTTTACCTCAAGCTTTCAAGGTTTAATGTGCTTGGAAAGAGCCATGAGAAGCGTTACAGTGGAACACATTCCTCCTGCATCCTTTGAAAGAATTAATCTCAGTGATGGCTGCGTTTTGGATTTTTATCTTTGGTCAGGTACCAATTCCTTTACAGAATGCAGAGAAAAGAACACTTCCTTAGCTCCACTGTCCACAGAACTTAACACAAAGAGAGAGGAAAAAAAGCTGGATCCCTACACATCTCAACACAGAAACAGTCACAATCTTTAAACACCTTTGGAAACAAAAAGTGCTTGAAATTCATTAGATATCTAAACTTGACCTAAGCAATATAAAGAGGCTAATCATGCATTAAAATGAAGGCACAAGTATTACAGGGGAAAAGAATTCTAAAATTATTTTCAGTAATTAAAGATTTTCACAGTTCGTACTCACATGAAGGAGATGCATGTCACATGCATTAGCTTATAGGAGAACACAATGGATTCATAAAATGCTTCACATTAGGTTCACTTTGTCTCAATCACTAGCACCCATTGGCTCTTTAGCCTCAGCTTATCATGTTAGCTATAGGAAAATCAAAGCAGCGAGAACCCTTGACAGTGGAATGGATTCTTTGGTGTATATGGTACAACCTCTAAAGCTTTTCTGGGTTTTGGTACTTCCATAAAATCTTTGTTAGCAAATTTTGTGGGTTTTCATAAGAAGTAAGCTCAAGCTGAAGCTTTACCCTTGAGAAACTTGATTCTCTTTTACAAAATACTTTTTCACAAAACCTGTAGTATTGCTTTGAACATTCTAGCACTATCCAGACTGACTAAAATTAACAACACGGTTTAAAAGAAAAAGCTTTTTAATGAAACGGACAAATTAAATTTTTGTAGAATATCACATGAAATGCATTTCTTCTATTATTCAGACTGCAAGAAAGTTTTATTAGAGAATGTACAACCATCTACTTCAAGAATAAATGTTGTTACACGTATCCGATGGAGCACAGTTGAGGATGATGCAATGGGTAGCTTCAGCTGCAGCAGCATCTAGCTTGTGACCCCCAAACTATATATTGTTGTTTGAACAACGATTTCTAAGGAAAGAACAGCACTGAAGAAAACAGAGCAGAACTACAATACAATATTCTATTCTGAGCTTAATTGTTACACAAGATATACTAAATAAAACATGAAAATAAGGCTGAAGTAAGACTTAAGGGAATCATAAGCCATATGCTGGCCCTCTGAACCAAAATTAATTTCATCTTAAAGACTATATAGGTCATTGTCATAACAGTTTGGGTGAGAAAATTGAATTAGGGGAGCACAATTCATCACAGAAAGCTAATAGTGGTCCTTATCACTTATTACTGTAATAAAAGGTAACCCACAAAATAGAGATGGTATATGGAAGAGGTTAATAGCACAATCATCTAAATGTACAGTTAGTACTCTGCCAAATTCACTGCATTAGATTTTATTTAGTGTTACTCTACTGCATCCTGCATTACCAAGTGTAAAATAAATTGCACTTTTATAGCACACTGTAACTGTTTTATGACTTCTATTTATTAGAAATACTTTTACTGGTTTCAGACAAAATATATAGAAATAATAAAAAAATGCATGTACTGTTAGTATCTCACCTTTGTTATAAAGTACTTTAAAACATACTTTATTAATGCTGAAAATCTGCTTTGCTTGTTCTATTGCACATGTGCACTGGGTTAAAATATGTTAGCTAGTTCCACAAAATTTACCTTGCAATTTCATTGTGTTACTGTAGAAATCCTACCTGCAATTTTTAAAGAAGCTTCTATGATTAAGTAAAATCTAACTAAACCGTTAAGCACTTCATATACTCTTTGTCACATGGTCAGTGTATTTGATAGATTAAACAACTCCACATCAGAACTCACCCCTAGCTACAGGTAGGAACACACTAAGCTTCAAGAGAAGCTAAAAGCAGCTCCCATGTACATGTTTTGGGCCTTACACTAACTGCTTTGGTTTCTGGCAATCTCAGGCACCACACTCCAGTGACCCCTTTTCTGTAGGAAGTGGATCCATGCAGAAACACAGAGGCAGAGTAAGTTGCAACAGAATAAACCAGCATCGCAGTAGTGATTCCCCAGCAAACGCACTAAGATCAAATTGTTTATATTCCAGAATATTAACCAACTTTTTTCATCATCTCAGGAAACTAAGGCAGGCTATTCCAGAATTGCCCACTATAACATTTTACGATGTGCATCTCCTTAACCCAAATAAAATGGCAGAAATCTCACCAATTCTCAAAAAATTGGAGTAAAGCTTGGGCAGATTTTCCTTGGGATTAGTTCATCTTCAGCCATCATTTGACCCTCCTGCATGCTCTCTGGGTATCACATGAGAGTAAATGCACGGAATAACTCTAACCTGTCAGTTTAACTTTGGAGGATGTTACTGAAATGTCCTTGTTCATCAATCCACAGCAGTCATTTACCTAGAAACCTGAAGTCTGAGTATTACAGGTCACGTTGCTATATGCAGGCACTCGGATCCGTGCAATACAAAGTGTGCAGCCAAAACTACCAATGCGTATGCTGAAAAATAACCTCCCTACCCTGCCTCCAAGAGAAAAAACTCTGAACAAGTGACAGAATACTGACAGGCTGGATCATGTTCCATATTATTTCAGGTGGTTTTTTGTAGGACTGGTATGAAGTTTGAGTATTTACAGGTAAAGTTCTAAAGGTTTTTGTCAAGGAACAGCTAAAAAAAGAAGATTCAAAGTAGATTCTGATATGATACTTTGAGATATAACAAGAGCTGTAAAACTGACCAGGATCACACAAAACTTTGGTGTGGAGTGTTTTGTTTTAAAGTATCATGAAAGCAGAACACACACAACAGACAATCACATGCTTCAGTCCAAAGCACAGACTTCAACCTCAAAATGTGCCACAGTGGTCAAGCTACTGGCTGTTGTAAGGTACTTCTCACCCCTCTCTGAACCATGTTTTCTGTTAAAAACCTAACTTGTACTGATGAGAAAATAGTCTTTTTAATAAAATACTCATTTACACTAAAGGAATTTTTCTTCCAAAAAACTTAACTTTTCTAGAGTTTTAAATAACAACCAGTTGGGGAGGTGGGGTACATGCATATTTGAACTAAGTCCTTTGATTTGCAGGAAACTATGTGAAAGTTAAAGCAAGGATGGGCTTAGTAGGATCTATGAGGGTCTGGTTTTGTTGGGTTTTTACCCCTCAAGAGCTGCAGAGACTTGAGGAGATGCAGAAGACTCAGTTTAGGTCTATACTTCATCATCTGTTTTCAAATTTGAGGAAATCCTGTACTTAAAATTAGGAGGACAATTTGCACTGGAGAAGAAAGGACAAAAAAATGTGCTGTTTTCTACCAAGGAAGCAGAAAATCAATCCTCTTTAAGCAGCAGTTGGCATCTGAAGAGCACTGATCTAGTTTTCCTGGGAGGTTAAAAATTGCCTGCCTGGCAATGCTTCTTACAAAGCAGTGACTCCAGCTCACTGCAGAAGAAAACGCTGAACTATGCCAGGATAGTCCTAAAAGCAAGGGGGAAACAGGTAACTGGAGCAAGGAGGAAAGTTTTCCTGGTACTGATGAGTGAGAAGAGCAGAGAGGTGAAGCTAAACCTGGGAATACAGGCTGAACATGGCTGCTTTGCCACTGGCTCTGCACCAAGCCCCAGCAGGCAGGGCTGGCCCCACTAGCACCCCAGCCCTACTTCAGCCTGTCTTGCATTCAGGTGCCCTATACCGTGGCATAGCAATGGGACTGGAGCTGCCCAGCTCAGCCCTGCCACACAGCAGCACAGTGGGGTGGGACTGGCCAGCAAAGCATCAGAACAATCATCTACTACTTTGTTTTTAAGCTTGTTTTGAATTTACTTGAAGCTGATCTGCTACCATATCTTCCTCACCCTCTCCCAGTACTTCAGGGTTTCTCAGGTGAGAAAAGTGCCTTTTCCACCTGGATAAGAGGAATCATTTTATCTTACTCTTTTAAAAATAGGGGCAATCTTCTGTTTATCCTCCACTTCCACTTTTCTCATCAATGTTTATTCTCCCTTTAACTTCTCTCTACATACCACCCAACCTTTTCTTGGATCTCCACCTCTGAATTTTTTTTCCTCTTATCTGCAACTGCACGGTGTACTTACTTGTTCATCTACCTTAGCCTTTTTTTGCCCCCTTCTACTCATACTGTATTTATTGTTCTATGGCACACATCACCTGTGGAGGTCCATTAACTTCCTTTTCAGCACTTTCCATTTCCCTTCCGTGTTCCTCCCTTATATTGCTTTATCCCCTTTGATTTCACCCAGAGGTGCACAAATCCAGCCAGCCTTTCTCTTGAACTTCCGCTCTAAGTCTTTATATTCCTAGCAGAGGTTCAAAAGAGATCATGGCTATCATTCAGGTGCCGGCATTTCCCTGTCCTACAAAGTGTTGGAGCAACATTTCCACTACGCTAAACACTCAGCTGCACGGCGCCAACTACACAGGCAGGCGACTGCAGGAGCAGACTTCTCCCTGCCAACACCTGCAATGCAAATGAGATACTATGTTGGCAAGGTAAAGGAAACAAGAAAGCAAAGAGAAGAAAAATACTAGCAGTGAACACAAAGAACAAAATCAAAAGGCAAGAAGAATTATAGAGGGATAACAGGCTCAGCAATATTAACCTACTTATAGAACGTGCTTTCACCTTCAAGCAAACACTCCCACAAAAACAAAGCAACGCATTTCAATCACCTGAACTGCATATATGAAAAAAAGCAAAGCATAGAATTTTTTTTGTTGAAATGAACAGTTATAAACCATTGTGGATTATAGATTTTAAATTTTGGTCATAAGACTCCAAATATGTGTCCACCCAAGCCATTGCAGTAATCTCATGCTAATGACAGCTCTGGATTTTTAGACATTGTTCTACGTTATGCATTTTGTCGGCTTAGTGTGCACTGCTGGATCTCCTCAAGAGATCTGCCTCTGACCAGTCAGGTGCTTTGGCCTCTCTGGCCACCAGCCTGGGTCACCACCTCAGCTGTCACTCATCATCCAAGCAGCATCACATTGCTATGCTGACCCAGCCATGACGTGCAACTCCCCAGCAGCCAGAAGTTCAAAACCAATAAGCTCTGGCTCCCCTTTTAAATGTTGTGCAAACTCAAACTATACTCTTAAGAGAGTCTTTTACAGTAATTCATGCATTGCCTATTCAGTTACAGAGCTTGATCATATCTCAGATTCTGACCATGTTTCCAGTATGTGTAGCATCTCATACACTAGTGTTATTGTTGAGGCTGGAAGGAGCAATGAAAAACTGAATATCCCATTGAATCAGTTTGATTATAAATATTCTGGTTTTGCTTCTCTCTACTTCTAATTATTCTGCCAATATAGCCAGTGTCAGCACAGTTTCACATACCAGATCACGATAATTAGCAGCACAAACTCCTGATCTCTGATGTAGGAATTTTCACCAATTAACAGGTGAACAGTTAATTAGGCTTAAACAAAAAAAGAAAATCATCATCATCTGATGCTTGTGCAGTCTGAAATTCTCAATTATGCTGTGGCAGTTTAGTTGCAAGTAACAAGGCAGGTAAAAAGCTATAAAGCAGAGCAGATTGGAAACTTCAGTATGTGGGAGGTGCTGTGAAACAACAGACAGAAGCTGATGTTATGGCAGATAACGATATAACAGAATTAATTTTTGCTTTCCTGAAAGGAAAGCTCTACCCAAGGTAAGCTCCCCCAGTTCTATTCTATGTTTTGTTATATTTATTAACCCATAGCCATCTAAAGAACAAGCCATCTCAGCCAACATTCACAAAATTACCAGTATCTATAGTGACATGTTTCAGGTGGTACACATTTTTGCAGCCAAAGTTCAGAGTAAGGCCAAATAAATGCAAGTGACAAACATTACGAAAATGCTAATTATCAGAAAAATAGTAGTTTTTTTTCTTTTTACTTATGACCTGTATAGTCATCTTTGTCACATTCAAAAAACAACACGATTTGTGAAATCTATTCTGTTTTTAAAGATAACTATTAGGATGAGTGGAGAAAAAGAGCTCTGCCACTACTTCACACTCAAGCCAGCAAAGGAGAGAAAGCAGTAGGCTTAGTTAATCTAGCTTGGGGGAAACAGCTGTTCTCTGTTGGGTTTTATCAAGCTGAGAAAGCTGAAAAACACTGAAGCAAATAGTTTGCTCTAACTAATCATTCCTTTGCTTCATGCTGCAATTTAGACATATCTTCTTTTCCCAACAAAGACTGGATTTCCTCCAAATTCCTAACAAATGAAGGCTGCCTCTAAGGTGACCTTTTCTTCTCTTTCAAAAGAAATAATGGGTTTAAACATTCAGCCTAACTTTGCTATCGTTTTACAAATTTGGTAACTTGCTTTGTAACGCAAGCAGAATTTCAGTAGTTCATGTGCAGCTTCTTAGAGCCACTGTTCTAACAAACCCCAGCATCATCTATCAAGGATTCTCAGAGAAAACAGGACTGCACTCGTCTACCTGAACTACTTCTGTTCGTGCTCCTTAAATCCTCTTATTGCACCTGGTAGAAAGGGCAGGGGCACCCTTACAGAATCAGTTTTGCCAGCACTATTCAAGCCTTATTAAACAGCTATAACCCACTCAGAAAATAAAGATTGAACGTTCATATCATATAGCATATTTAATGCATCTCTTTCTCTTCTTAAATACAGAACTAAACATCACATGACTTACAAGGTACTACAGACATTCAGAGGCTATGGGGTTTGTTTGTTTTTTATTTCCAGAACCACCACTACAAATATAGGACAGAAAAGGAAGAAGTCATTTTTGCATTTTGCTAACCTGCCTCACAACAGTTATTAACCACCCATGAATGCAGTCTCCTTCTATAACACCTCCTGACACATGTGAGATAAATGAAGATTTCAGGACTCTAGTATGAGTATATAGAGCTTGGGGCGCAATGAGCATTGCCCACAGACCGCTACCTAGGAGATGATACCATAATGAGTTGCTATTACTGTATTTTCATCTTCAAGAGGGGCAAGAAAGGATGGTGGGCTTACCACCACTATGCACAGAAGTTTATTACTGGTATTTAATCAAAACACCTTGTTAGCAAAATAGAAAAGTAGTTTTTGACTGTAATAATTTCCTGCTATCATACTCATCAGCATGCAAAGAATATCTAGGCTTGATTCTGAAGTGACATTAATCTGTTAAAGTTTCCAAATATAGGAGTTATTTCTTTAAATTCAAACTGCTGATCTACTCAAATGTTCATCTCTGGAGGTCCCATTTATAGCACACAGTGTTAAGACAGCAACCATCACGTTCACCCACTCAAAGAGAAAGGCAAGAGAGAATAAAGCCCATGATCTTAACTCTAAATTAACTTTGAACTTCATTTGGAAACAGGAACAACTACTCCCTTAATTACAGACTTTCTTTTTAATTAACGAGAATAGTTGAAGCATGAATTCTTAAAAGCCTCTTGTGTAACATCTCCCACAGTGGAAGCTTTTTGATATCTGCCCAACGTTAAGTTTTGAAAAACTTCTGGCTGCATAATCTGCTGGCTAATACTACTGTACAGGGTACATAGTACCTTTCTTATAAGCTCTCATGACTCCAAAAAGTGTAATTTAAGTTTGTTTTTCAACTCTGATTAGTCCAAATAAAATAACTGCAGATTGCAAAAGAAAAAATATCCTCACTTGATCATTCCAAATTCAGAGAAGCACTATTTAAAGTCTGCTTTATGGCTTTTTACATTTTTAAAAAATCAAATATTAATGGTAGCATCATTGTTTAATAAAGCTTTTTTGTCTAGAACATACTTCAGTCACATACAGCAAGGTTTTGCATCGCTGTATCAAGTAAAATGTAATGGTTCCATCCAGTGGTCATCTCTAGCATTGCAGACCTAAGATCGGAAAGTAAACCATCTAGAAATCTTTGCATTGAACTAATTGTAAAAATTACCTAACAGTAAAAGAAAGAGCAAAAGCGACTTGCTGGATTCACACAGTGAGTGCTTAATAATGTATTAGCATGAACAGATCACAATCATAAAATATCCTTCTATTTGTACAGCACAACCGAAAACATAAGATTCACCTATTACTAGCATTTTGAAATCATAACACAAAATAAGTTTTACTTAATTACGTAGTACAAGAAAGTGTACTTTCATAGCGTGAGTTTATAAATAACTCTCACTTTCCAAAAGCTGTCTTGTCTTCTCTTCCCTATTTTTTGTAACGTTCAGCATCCAGAGGACCCAATACAGAGCTCAGTATGCTAAAAAATACAAAAGCACAAAGAGATTCTCTCCTAGGAGCTTTCAGCATTGCTTACGCTCCCAGCATGTTTCAGCTGAAAGTGCCAACTCCAGATGTATTGGTCACAGATGACTGACAGCAACTTCTGTACCACATTTAACAACTAGGAGGAGGAGGACACCAACACCTTTTAGCATCACTAACCCACTGTTCCTTAAGCATTTGGGAAAAAAAAAATCAAACATATCAGTGTTGTCCATTTAGCATCTTAAAAGAAAGAGCAAATATTTCTCATACACACGCACACACAGAGAGAAAATGGTCACAGAAAAAACAAATGGATTTTGCCAAATGGCCCACAAATTAGAAATGCAGAGCAGGAGCAGATGAGGCACAGCAGCCATGCCACCTTCTACAGGCTCTCACACTACAGGTAGTGTGCTGCGTGTTTTTTTGTGGTGTTAGCAACTTTCATCACTGCATTCATAAATACTAGATGCTGTTAACTCTTTCTGGTGTTCTGGATAACCTTCCTCTGACAGTCACAGTTTCTGCTTGCCCTGTTTCAGGTCATTAAGATCAAATCCGCAAGACACACGGATCATGACCTTGTCAAATCCAGCCATTCAAAAGACAGCCTCAGTTAAGCAGAATGCGAACTGCTGTTTTCATGTTCCCTATGTACTGGTACAGGCATAGTGTCTTTGTTATTAAATAGGCATAACGCTTCCCCACCCACGACTGGTCTTTTCTGTTCCAGAAACCCATATGGTGCCATTCATCTTTTCTCCCTCTCCTCCCCTTTTCTTGTGCTGTTTCAAGTTGAAATCCCTAAGATTCAAGCACAGAATAAATTATGAATAAAGCTTTCTTCACACTCATTTCTCCCTATAAACCCTGCCACTAACCTTAAAAGCCATTTCCTTATTCAAAAATCAGCAAGCAAAGTTTCCTAAAGAGTGCAATGGTGATAGTGCTGATTCTTTTACACCAGCAGCTCAATTTTCTGAGCAGTAGTAGCTTCTGCTTGCCTTATAAGAAGTCTGTAAGTATTTCTTTCAGAAGATAACCATCAAATGAACAGCACAGTCAGCCACTAGCCGCAAACTGTGTCCCAGAAGCTACCCACCATTGTGTGTTTTGCACTAGGAGGTACAACAGACCAAAGTAGGGGAAAAGTCAAGGTTGCTTAACAAAGGTCAGTGTAACTTTTTGATTTGAGAAAGATTTGCCAAGTTCAGCCACTGGGAGGAGTGTATTAGTGCAGGCTTGCACAGCAGGGAGATGGAGAGAGCAGGCTGAACTGCTGCAGAAACAAAATTCTTCCACAAAAGTCATTTAAAAATTACTAGTTATTGTCACCTCTGGGGTGAACAGCCTGTCTAGGATTTGAACAAACACAAAGACTATCCCAACAAATTGCTATCAACAAGGGGGGAAGGCATGCTTGAATTTCAGAATCGAAGGAGGATCACCTCAGAACCTAGATTATCCTGCCAGTAGCACATCCCTGTAGGAGGAGCTGCTATAACACAGATGTCTGTTTCCCAGTTCCCTCTGAGTCCCCCATAGCTCCAGGATATGGGGTGTGATCTCTGCAAATGGCAGGCACCACACAGGCTCCCCATTCTTCTCTCTTCACACCGCATTCCCAGCCTAGTAACTGGGCATCTTAACATCTCACAGCTACATGTGACAAAAGAAACACCTTTACCAAGTGGACTATTAGGCACAGAAATGTTAAAGCTAATTCCACAAAGGGCACATTCATTAAAATGCTCAGTATTGACAAGTCTTCGTATCTGGGCACCATGTAGTCTAGACAAGGCCATGAAATGAAACAGTCAAAAAGCAAGAGAGATAAAGACTTCAACAACCACTACCCTGAGCAGAACGATACCACAGGTAGCTAATAGGAACCTACAATACGCAGGTTTGGGCCTGTCATGTTAACTCCCACACCTGTTTCTCCAGCTCTGACCTACAGGAGTGAACATTTACCAACAATTATGGACCTTTCTGTGAAGTTAGGCACATAAACAGTTGGTTCAAAAGCTTAAAAAAGTGCAAAGCCTTTAAATACATAAGCAGGGAGAGGAGGAATAGAGAACGTTAGATACTACTACCAGCACTAGATGAAATACAGTAAAAATGAATAAAATTGTCCCTGAAACAAGGACTGAAACTGAAGGTGTCCTAACAAGGAAGAAAGTAGTAAGCCATAGAGGCAATTGTCTTTACCTCACAGCCCAATTAATATTTTTAAATTCTTTTATATAAAAGTAGAACAGCTTTCAGAAACCTGCACGTGAGGTAATTAAAGAGCCTTCCTGGAGCAACACCCTGTGAAAGGTATAATTTTTGGGGCACACAAGTAATACAAGAGGAGGAACTGAGCTCTGGGCTCCAGCTGTCAATAAGCCTTCTCTCAACCAAGCTTGAAATTTAACCGCTTATGTTGCATGTAAGTGTTGATGTTTTCATTTTAAATGTAACTTTGTACACTTTGATGAATGCACAAAGGGATTATTTCCCAAAGGCTTCCAAATATATTTTATCAATGAGTTAGTAATGAATTGGTGCTGTAAGGCAAAAAGATAGTTCATATTTATCAGTTAATGAGCTTCACACAACACAGGAAGGTACATCCTATCAAGAAAAGAGCAGGTATTCCAAGACACTCTTGGAATACAGTGGTTTGAGTAGTTAACCTTTCAGTAACAAGCATCATAATTTCTCTGGTTCCTTGGATTAAAAACAAAATCCTCCTGTCAATATTGGGAGAACCATTTTTGTAACAAATGCCTCCTCTCTACTCAGGGCTTCTTCAGTTGCTTTATTTATAACACTGAAAATTGATTTCTGTTCATGCTGGTATTTTGTAAACATTCCTTAATTGTTTAACTACTTCAGAGAGAAATTACAAGTTCCGCTGATCTATTTTTCCTTCATATCAAAACTTGAGTGAACTGCCTACAAATTATTAGAAACTCACAATATACTGTATTCTAAATACTTCATCACATAAACAGTATCTACAAATTCATAACCCACTTAGACTGGGGAGCATTCATTTTTGTTCACTTATGATTGCACATTTTCTAGATTATCATCTTTAAATAAAGAAGAAAACATATTACAAAAAAGCCCCTGCGATACAAGGGAGAGCATTAAAGCTTCAGAGACCAGTGCTAATAAACCCAAACAATAGTGAACTGCAGACTATAACCTTAACCTGCGTTTAGCCCCTCCACACTGTATAAGCAGGTTGATAAATGATGCAGTTATTTACAATTCCTTCCATAGAAGACAATTCCTTTGGTACAGATCCAATCCACTTCAGAAAGAAAGAATGACTAAGGATAAATGCTCAACTTGTGGGATCCCTGTCCAATTTCTTGCATGGGTTTAACAGTATGAGAGAAAGGAAAAAGAGGAAATTGTGTCAGGGTGAGTGCTACTTCAAGGACCAGATTCTGGTGCTGCCAGGGGATATTTAGGATGCAAAGTGATTCACACAAACCAAATCTTGAGAGACAGTGAAGAAAAAACTGGTTTTCTCTTTTTCAGGTTCCCCAATCTAATGTCTCATGACACGAACTAGTGAGGACTACAATTTGGAAATAAAGGCCTAAAGCTTAGTAATTTGTGCCTAAAAAGACTGACAAAAAGCACCTATCCTGACAGTGTCTTGGGATGCCTCAGATTCAGCACCCTGAAAACGGAGGAGATATTTGATCTTGTTCTCATTCTGCCTTTGTTGGTTGCTTGTAAAAGACGGAAAACTTGCACAGCTCAAGGGTATTGTGAAGGTAAATCAATTATTTTGGGAGGAGCTATTCAGATATTACAGTGATGAGCATCATGAAAAGCCCTTGGGGAAAAAAATCATTTTGACTTCAGAGTAAGAGTCTGAATAAAATGCAGGAAATAAAGCCTGAGGCCGCACGTCGTACAAAATAGAGAACATCTGTTCATTAAACAAACCCTGATCATCTCACAGACTAAGGCAAGAATACTTTGAAAAAAATAGCATGGGATAACATAATTAAGGACTACTGTATAGCATACAACTAGAGGCAAACATCTTGCAAGAATCATTAACTGTACTTGACTATAAACTTATTTAATATTTTTTATTGTATGAAACACCCTTGTCTGCTTCTTCAGAATTAGAACTAAATCTCCTGTCTTTTATGATCGCCTTGACCATTAACATTTGAAACTTGCGTACAAAGAGAGCTCTTCCCCCTGCACTGGGAGTGTAAATTGTAGCAGTTTTTACACTGTGGGTTTTGGGGGATCGCAACTTCCAGCTAAGTACTGAAGTCCACTATTAACTAATCTTTATCTTAACTGCTTAATAAAATATTTAACTTCATCTTTGAACTGAAAAAAATAGAGAAACTTCCCCCTCTCAAACATATTAAAGGAAGATAAGCTTTCAAAATGGAAGTATGTTTCTATTAGACTACATTACCAGTACATGTAAAACTTGTATTTTACTGACAGCTTTCAACGAGCAAACACTGAGACTCAGGGAACGGCCTGCTAGTCAGGGAAGATAAGCACCAGTTCGCATGGTAGTAACCATAATAGACACCCAGGGGTGGTGGTCAACAGCCAGCTGAATATGAGCCAGCAGTGTGCCCAGGTGGCCAAGGCCAACAGCATCCTGGCTTGTATCAGCAATAGTGTGGCCAGCAGGAGCAGAAAGGTGATTGTCCCCCTGTACTCAGAACTGGTGAGGCCACACTTTGACTACCGTGTCTAATTTTCAGCCCACCACTACAAGAAGAACATTGAGGTGCTGGAGCATGTCCAGAGAAAGGCAGTGAAGCTGGTGAAGGGTCTAGAGAACAAATCCTATGAGTAGCAGCTAAGGGAACTGGTGTTGTTTAGCCTGGAGAAAAGGAGACTTACTGCTCTCCACAACTATCTGAAAGGAGGTTGTAGTAAGGTGGGTGTCAGTCTCTTTTCCCCAAGTAAAAAGGGATAGGAAGAGAGGAAACAGCCTCAAGTTGCACCAGTGGAAATTCAGGTTAGAAATCAGGAAAAATTTTTTTACAGAGAGGTTTGTGAAGCATTGGAACAGTATGCCCAGGAATGGAGGAGTCTCCATCCCTACAAGTGTTTAAAACATGTGTGGATGTGATTCTGAAGGACACAGCTTAGGGGCCCTGGCAGTGCAGGGTGAATGGTTGGACCTGATGATCTTCCAAGCAAAATGATTCTCTGACATTATACTTCATACTAAGTGCAGCTGGAAATATGCCAAAGCAGTAGTATTCACGGTACTTCACAGTGCTAAACCAGGCCTCAGAAGGAAGGTGCTGTTAAAGAAAAAAATAAATCCTACCAACCAACCATGCAGCATCTTGTCCAGCATGTATTGCTTTCACTGAATGCCCGACCTTCTGAAAGGCATTTCAGGGCAGTTAACGTGAACATCCAGCCCCGGGTGAAATCGCACGTGCACTGCCTGAACACAGACACCAGCCTGAAAATACAGGCACAAGACACTGCTCCAGGAGCTTTAATTAAAGGATAGAAAAAGTAACGCTGAAAGCTGTTGGGAGCCAGCAGGGAAACAGAAATAGGACTTTGAACTTGGAAAGCAGTGGGCAAGAATTTTAGTTGTCTCACCCAAGACGACATGTTTTCCTCCCTACACTGGGAACCAAAGGGAAGCAGAGCAGGGAAGCTGCCTCCGGGAGGTTCCAGCCCCGCACCCGGAGCTCCAGCCCTGCCCCAGGACCACCCTCGCTTCCTCCACGTCTAAGCCCATTTTCTGAGTGAAATGCCTTGTCCCTCCAAGTGGAAGAGCTTCCAAGCACACACTCCAGGAGACAGCTGTGCGGTCCCCGTGCTCCTGCCTGAGGCAGAGGGAAAATTCTGCTGCTCATCACTGTCACATAGCTGTGACAGCCAGCAGCTCCCAAAGAGAGCCCTGGGAAAAATCAAAGCTCCTAAAGGAGTTTCAGACCATGCACCAGAGGACTACTGATATGGCATTTCAGTGCCAGCTGCTGTAGCATGGGCACTGCAGAGGCAATAGCATTCTCTTCAGGAAAAAACATCAGCTCTTGCGGTGGATTTCTGAATCTCAAAGTACTTAGTCCATGGTAGCATCAGGCATGACCAAAAGAGATTAATATGATTTTTCAGTGCGTGTAAGCATCTTGCAAACATGCCTTACACCTTCCGAAACAAGATCCTGAATAATTTAGAAGTTATTTAAAGCATGACTCAGTAGAGAAAACCAAATTAAAGTGGATTTTACGTTCTGCAACTTATACAATGAAGTAAGCTGTTTCTCTCTTCTGCTTTCATCACCAGTTTAGCTTTTCAACTTGAATATATTAATCCTGTATTTCTTTTCAGGATTTCAAACCAAAAAGTCTGTAAAGTATTGCTTTGTACCTATGCAAACCTACAGCTTCAAGTCACCAAGTGGTTTTGGTCAGGCATTTCAACAGGACAGTCTGAAACCCAGGCAGATGAGTAGGGAAGAGTTCAGGAAGAGTAATTAAGAAGAAACATTGGGTTCATACCCAGAGTATACTTGAAGTTCACAGTGGCTCCTATTTATCACAAAAATTACTCCATCTCAAAAAACTGAATCCCAATTTCTACAGAAAGTTTTTGCAATAATAAGTTTAATTTTCAAAACTCCAGATTTTTGTAGGTTTGGAGGCGTTTCTTTCCCCTTCCTTAAGAAGCATTCTTTAAAAAAAAAAAAACTGGCTGAGAAAGCTGTCCTAATTAATATTCAGTTCAGCGATTAAGCACTTTCCCAAGTGACCTATATGTGTAATAGCATCAAGTACCACCTGCTCAAACTGTTGTTTTGCAGCGAAATATTAATCCCTTGTACCTTCTGTTACCAAGCTTGGATGCCATCTGAAATTCAAAAGGGAATGATTTATTGTAGATGCTTTGTAAACTCATGGAAATTTGTACAAAAAAGAGTAGCAATTATGTATAAATAATTTGAAATAATGTAGTACAAAAAGCAGGTTACAGAATTTTAGATAATTTCTCCCATTTGAAGCTCATTTCATATTACGTAACGTATAAATAATAAACATTAATGGAAGTTAAATTATTCAGTTCTTTCTTTTAAATAAACCTTGCACATTATCTATAAACAAGTGTAAGGAATGTAGCTATCTCAAGTTGCTTGTGTCCCTTGAAGAAATGGTGTTAAACTAATATTTCACAGAAGTCTACTCCTTCAGAAGTGCTGACATAGAAAACTGCATTTCTTCCCTCTACACAAGTTTGAATTCATCCCTAGCACAAAATACATTAATAACTACTTTTTATATGCATATTCTTTAGAAGCAACATGGGTGGAAAAATCCTTATATTTCTGACAACGCTTCAATTAGCTTGCAAGCAAAACCACATACTTAAGACACGTTTGTGTTATTAATGGCACGCAAGTGAAAGGGGAAAGAGAAACGGAATCGCATAATTGGCAGCATAACAAACCCAAAGGTCATCATCTGACTTCACTGACTTCAATTAAGAGTCTTCCTATTTCACACAACTCTTTATTTAAAAAAAAAAAAATTAAAAAAATCCTCACACATTTTCTGTCTTGGGACTACATAAGTAAGAGGCCTTTAGACCTCAGCTTCAGTCCACATCTGCAACTGATGGACCTTACAGAAGATCTGAAGGCAGGAAATGAATCAAAGTTACATATACAAAGGAAATTTTGCAAGCAACATAAGCAGCATCTCATGTAGAAAAAAAAATACTGTAATTTCCTTGTAGGTATTCACAGTATATACCTAAACATTTGTGCAGAACCACAGCTTTCCCTTGACCTGTGTAAGCTGGTCAAACTGTGTAAGTGTCAAACTGAGGCAAATGAACTGCGTACAAATTATGTGTAAAGACAGTTTTCAAAGACCACAAGTTCTGCACTTAGAGATTGAACTAATTACTAGCATAAAGTAACATATCCTACAATAGGATAAAATGTATTGAAATTAAATAATAAAAAGCAAAATCAATCTTTGAAATAGTCCCGTTATTTCCAAGATTACTTTAACATAGTGACAGAGGGGGCTTTAGGGCTCAAGAAGAAAGCCAGGCTGGATCTGAAGCAGCTCACAAGCAGGTTCAGTTTGGGGCTTAGCGGTGCCAACAGTATCAACATACAACAGTACGGAAGACAAGCTTCTAAAACCCATACCGATATAACTTTAGTTTCTCTGTTCTCCTTTGTAGAATGGGTTGCACTACACTTCACTGTCTTATTGGCATCTTGTGAAACAAATACCTTAAAGATTTGTGGCAGATTCTGGTATTATAGTAATAGGTGAAATGTAAATACCTAAACCTTTCTGTATAAATGTATATCTAAGAAAGTATTTTGCTTTCACAGCTTTACCTCTGTTACAGCTAATCTCAGAATAAAAAGCAGACATTCTGAGTGGCTTATTATCCTGCCACCATCCAACTACAGCATATTGACTTGTGCGTTCATAAGGCTCTCAAATGATGTGACTTTCATAGAAGAAGATTGCAGGCTGGTTGTAAAACATGCGAAACAGAACAGTCCAACAGATTTTTGGATGATGGTATTCAGATACATTTTTATTATTTTAAAAAGAAACTGAACCAAATTAACAAGAGTCAGAAAGATTTTTTTTTAAAGACATAAATGGGACTGATATCTCTCTCAAAGGTTAACTGCAGCTGAATCCTTACCTACTTCACCTTTTCCAAGCTGTGAACAGTGGTGACTTTGTACACTTGTACAAATTAAATATACAAGGAAAGCAAAGGCTCCCACTTGCCAACACACACAACATGGCTGAGATGACTGATGGGATGAATTCTCCCAGCTGTCCCAACTTTTTGCTAAGAAAATAGACAAACAGATCATGAAACAGCCCTCACGTTTTCACGTTTGCTTATACCTCAAGCACTGAAGGTGAACCACAGCAGTTTCAGTTCACCTTAAATGTTATGTTTTGAACCATGAGGGCTGAGGGAGGCAATGAGAGGCCTTCCTGCCCACAGTCATCCCAGCAGAAGCACTATGAGACCTTTCCAATTTGTTCCAAGATCAGCTAAAGCATTGATTTTAGGAGCATATTTTCTACCATCAAAATGGACTCATTTTGTAGATTTCTGCTACTAAATAGTAGCTATGTCCTCCAGATACATAAATAGTAGGACACGTTCTCATTTCTTTATTAATAGCTGGGTGTGTTTATTTTCACAGTAAGTAAATAACACTACATTACATGGAGTCTCCAGACAGTACTGGCTTGTGAAGTGGAAAAAGATAATCTGAAGAAGTCTTCAAACAAAATACTGCTGAAATACACCTTCTGCATTGCTTACTAATGTGATTGAAGGTGAAAGTCTTAGCTTAGAGAAATAGAAGTATACATTAAATATTGATTCAACAGGTTAAAAATTTATTTTCTTCACAAGATATGCAATAGATGTACTTTAAACTTTCAAACCTATTTTAATAAGACCTAAAAGTTGCAAACCATGCATTCAATAGAATAAGAGGAAGAGACACGGAAAAGAAATTAAAACAATTCTTACGTATTACTTCACGATACTGCAGTCTTTTGTTTCCAGCTTTGTTTGAAAAGTTTGTTACAAATCATCTAACATTTATTAGCCATCTGTTAGTTTTTGTGAATACTAATCAAGGAAAAGGCTTTGCTTTCAATGAAATTTTCCATTCTCCGTGAATTTCAGAAGAGCCAATATAGAAATAGCTAAATTTTACAATAGAATTTGACTGTAAAATGGATATTTCTGGAGTATTTCGCCAATGCTGATAACAAGACAGTTCTATTCAAATATTTCTAGTAGGTCATCAATTGTCACCCATATGTCTGAAAATCATTACAGCTATTCAAAGAGGCATTACCTTATTCGTGTACAAAGCAATTATCTACACATTTGAATTACCTACCTAAAAGGCACAGACCCATCTTACGGATAACACTAAATATATCAGACAGTCATCATAAAATCATCATAGAATGCTTTGGGTTGGAAGAGACCTTCAAAGATCATCTAGTCCAACCCAGCCCCCCACCCCGCAATGAAAAAGGACATCTTCAACTAGATCAGGTTGCCTAGAGCCCCATCCAACCTGACCTTAAATGTTTTCAGGGATGAGGCTTCTACCACCTCTCTCGGAAACCTCTTCCAGAGTTTCACCACCCTCATTGTAAAACATTTCTTCCTTATATCTAGTCTAATCTACACACATACACACACCCACCCTCAGTTTAAAACCATTAACCCTTGTCCTGTCACAACAGGGATTGCTAAAAAAACTATCCCAATCTTTCATATAGACCCCCTTAAGTACTGAAAGGCCACAATAAGGTCTCCCTGGAGCCTTCTCTTCTCCAGGCTGAACAACCCTAACTGTCTCAGCCTGCCCTCATTGCAGAGGTGTTCCAGCCCTTTGATCATCGTTGTGTCCCTTCTCCGGACCCTCTCCAACAGGTTCATGTCCTTCTTGTGCTGAGGACTCCAGAGCTGGACACAGTACTCCAGGTGAGATCTCACCAGAGTGGAGCGGAGCAGAACACCTCTCTTATCCTGCTGGCCATACTTCTTTTGATGCATCCCAGGATACGGTTGGCTTTCTGGGCTGGAAGCACACGTTGTCATCTCATGTCCAGCTTTTTGTTCACCAGTACCCCAAGTCCTTCTCGGCAAGGCTGCTCTCAATCCCTTCTTTCCCCACCCAGTATTGATACTGAATGTTGCCCAGACCCAGGCACAGGACCCTGCACTTCACCTTGTGGAACCTTGTGAGGTTCACAAGCCCACTTCTCCAGCTTGTCCAGGTGCCTCTGGATTGCATTTCATCCCTCAGGCATGTCAACTGCACCCCTCAGCTTGGTGTTGTCTGCAAACTTGCTGAGGGTGCACTTGATCCCGCTATGTCATTGATGAAGGTATTAAACAGCACCGGTCCCAGTACGGACCCCTGAGGGACACCGCTTGTCACTGATCTCCTTCTGGACATCAAGCCATTGACCACTACCCTCTGGATGCAACCATCCAACCAATTCGTTATCCACCAAATGTCCAACCATCAAATCCATCTCTCCAATTTAGAGAGAAGGATGGTGTGGAGGACAGCGTCCAGCATTTCCAATGCTACCATTCAGGAGTGCGGTAATGTCTAGATTTCAGTTATAGCAATGACTGTGGTAGAAGTATTTTCCATGATTAAGTCTGTTCTAATGCTAGTGTAAACCTTGCCCATCCAGTAAAGAAAAGCAGAACAAGACACTGACTAATGAAATAGGAAAAAAACTTTCCCTCACCCTCTGGCTTTAGTGAAACGCTGCAAACATTTTAGGAAAACAAGTAGTAGCATAAGAAAATTATTCAAATGCAACCTGATATTACAGAGTTGTACCAAGCCCAACTGTAAATTATTTGAATAAATTTCTTCAGAAGTGCTCTGCATTAGGAAGGAAAAGGAAAAATAAACTAAAATCTGACAGTCATTAGCTACTGCAAAGGTTAAAAATGTGTAGGCAGGCTTAGAAGCACTGAAGAATGGTCTTTTCTCTACAGCTAGTGAATGACAGCTTTCGGAGTATGTACTGCAATAGAGCTCCACACCTCCATAGAAACAGATGCACTGTAATATTACTCTTATTCCTGCAGGAGTGTCTCACGACAAAAAGTAAAAAGGTCAGATACTTCACATAACCATGCTTCCCAGTATGAAAAAAAAATATCAAGTAAGTGGTTTTGAATTCCACAAAACATATGAAATAATTTCCCTCTAAAAAGATACAACCTAAGGAACACTGACAATACCACAGGGTATGTGCTTTAGTACCACTGAGCTGGATTGATCAGAAAGCTATGCTTAATATATTTAATTTACAAGCCTATGTCTTGAATTCATTTTATGCTGATAAATCCTGTCTCAATATGTTAAATCACATTAAGTGCAAGGGAAGCCACTGTGACAATCTGTCAAAAGCCTTTCAATCCAAGGCTACACAGGGAACCCCATTTTTATTTTCAGTATAATAAATTTGCAGTGACTGTAAGATAATATTTACTGAGAAGGTCCAAGTAAAGTTAGTGAAGAGACTTGCCTTAATTTCATGGCTTTTTCTTAATTTTCCAAACTATCTGGACAACCAGTCCAGTCAACGCCAATCTTGGCTGCTTTCCCTCTTTCTGCAAAGCAAGCAAGAAACTTCACCTTTATTCAAATTTAGGAGCAAACAGTGCATCATAACCTTGAGCACTATGCTGCTACGGATTGGTTTTGTTTCCATCCATCAATTACCAAGCGTCAGTAGGAAAGAAGTATTTGTTTGAAGCAGAAGGACTAATTCAAACTAGCAGAAGCCATTTACAATGTATTAGTCTGCACAGTTGGATTTACGTAACTCATCCTCTTAAGACTTTTAAATGGTTCTCCATCACTTCTGTGTTTGAGCACCTGCCACGTATAACAACAACAACTGAGCACTGCAGGGATCACACAAACATATTCACTTGCACAACTGTTATAAACCAGCCTTCTCTTCAAAGGTACTGAGCTGTGGTCTTCATGATTACTAGTAGTAAAACGATCTGGTTTGACTCAGCTGTCTCCAGAGCAGGTCAAAGCACATAAACTTTTCAGCACTGAATGTGATCTTTGGAGGATGTGTTTTTAAATTGGAAAGTATTTCCGTCACAACACACACTAAATGGAACAAATTTTATCATTCCTAAAGTAACCCTCAAACATCACTTACAACAGTCACAAGGACCCATTTTCTACTTTAATCTAAAATTCCAGGTAATGCACGTGTTATAAGTGCATTAAAATGCTCTTAACCTGATTGGATTTTTAAAGGGGATGAAAGGTGAATAAATGGAGAAACATGCTAAAAAAGCCTGAAAATTGAAATTCCAATTTCTGAATTATTTATGAAAAATAGCATAGCAAATAAGTTGAGCAGCATTTATTTTTAACTTGTGAAATTAACGTTGTCAGCAATTTTCACAACTCAAGTTCAAGCCTACCTTTCCATCAAAGCAGCTTCCTACACACAGACGTCCTACAGGTCTAATGCCAAACAAAATACCATATATAATACAAAACAATATCTTTTCATTTGGCATTAGAGTTGGGTGCAGTTCCTCAAGAGGGACAGAGGTTCTCCCACATTACGAATGAGGCAAGATTGTACCTCACTGCACAGCTATGAGAGGATCTGGCCTACAGGGGTATCAGACTGCTGGGAAAGATAGATGGCCTGAAGGTTCTTGGGGGTTCCTATCAGATGCAGTAGCTTCTAGCAATTCTTTCAGGGCCTCCAGCTGCACTGCTGATAAAAATTATGGATCAGTAACGCTAGGAATGGTTCCAACTTGTTTCAAGAACTGGATCTTGAGAATTTCTAGGTTTTGAAAACACAGATTTCATTCCAACTGGGATTAAACAGACATGGCAAGGTAGTAACATTTCTTATGCATCTCCTTTATAGGAACACAATCTCAAGCAATGTACTACCCAAAAATACCATTATTAGTTTGAAGATGACGCAGGCTCTGCTTAAAATATAACGTCCTCTGTAATACTGTGCTTAGTATTTTTTAAAGAAAAAGTGTTTCAATACTTAGGTTTTTATTCATTGATTTAGTATCATTTTGTTTACTTGGTTTAACAGTAACTCAGCTCCAATTTCTGAGCCTTGACATACTTCTGAAATATCTGGCAGCCTTTCATAGCTCTTCAAAATAAAAGATCATCCAGTACCAGCAAATCATAGTCTAACATCATGTATATTCTACTTCCTCAGCACCAACGCATCCCACAGTCATGGGATTTTTTAGACATTGTATCAGGCAATCAAGAGATCACTGTAAAAGATTTGTGTTTCTTTCAACTGGGAACAGCTTTTCTCCAGAGAGTATTATTGGTAATGATGATAAAGAAATTAGAACTGCATGTAAGAAAATACTGCCATTTATAGAACACACAGCAACCAATTTTTAATCAAACATTCAGAACGAGGCTTAATCACTATTCTAATAATATAAGTGATAAGAAAATCAGTTGCAGATACTATTGCGTAAATAAAACCGTTTATAAAGAATTTATGAAGGAATTTTAAGCAAGGCTCTTTATCTGGGAATGCAAGTTAGCACACAGTTATATTCTCCATTTTGCTCCCAAGACTACGTAAAGCCTTATTTTGCAAAAGGAGTATAGAGGGAGAAGTGATCATGTTAATTATGTCATCAAGAAGTATAATAAAATCTCCATAAGCTTTGCTGAAATGCAAGTAGAATGAGGTCCTTAGCTACTTTAGATTTTACATTAAGTTCACTCCAACCAAAACTGAGTCATAATCAATTCAGAATTAACTTTCTTTTTAGGTTCTGCTATCAGCACTGGTCACACAGGACCACGTTAGAGCTACTACAACAAGCTTGACATACCATCATACATCATGAGATCCTGTGTGTAGACAGAATGACTGGGAAAATAACACAAGATTTGCAGTATACATATTCAATTCTCCTCCTCAAACTCACTGGATTCTGGCTTGCTTTATTGTGGTCTTGGCTCTATAGAAGACCATTTTGCACTCTATTTCATATACAAAGAAAGTATCTGTGGACACACATCCAGAGCAAGAAAGGGAGGAGAAAAGGAGAAACAAGAGAAATGCTTTAGAATTGAATGTGTATTATCAGCTAGTGCGACAAACTAAGTAAAAGCTGAGTTAAATAAATGGATTTTCAATATTTGTGGCTAGAGGCTTCCAAATTAGAATACCTTGGTAATCAGCTCAGATAAAATTTAATTACACATAGAATTACCAATGTCTTCATTAGTAACTGGACCTTTGGTATGGATTATCACATAAATCTTTTCCCATATTGTATCTAATTGAAAGTAAACAAGCCAAAGCTTGGTGTAAACCCATTCAATGTACACAAATTAAGCCAGTATTTATGCTAGATCTTATTTTCTCTGAACTCCAATATCCATTTACAGTGCCTAATAAAGAATGAAATGTGACAGTAATGCTTAGCTGGTCCACTGCCAAAACGCTTGATGGTGAGTCCCTGCCTAACTTAAGTATATAAACTGATATAGCAGATTCTCCAGCTCCAAATCTGTGCCGGCTACTTTCCCCTAATCACAAGCTTCATGTTATGAATTAAACATCAAGACACATTTTCAAAACATTTGTATGTGAGCAAGAGAGCAGTTAGCAAGTTGCAGAGCGGAGGAGGGGTGCTGGATGCACAGATCACATCGGCTCCGCAGGGCCAGCAGCCCCATGCTATCCTAGGGGACAACCCACATGCACGCAGATGTTCTGTTGGGAAGGGGACCGACACCAGCAGCTACAGCAGGAGCTCAGCCACTGCCATGCAGCTTTAGTTTCCTCAGGGAGAGGCAGGTTCAGACTGCTGCCAGAGGGATGCTGCTGTAGTTGAGCAGAAAATCTTCAATACTTTTGCACCTCTCTGTTTCCACAAAACGAAGTGAGAAGCTCACACAGCAAAGAATGGAAGGGTGCCACACATAATGGCTGGAGATGCCAGCTACAGGAACCAACAGTGACATCTTGGTCCTGGCTACAGAGCAACAAGCAAGACGATTCTGCTTGAGGCAATGGTCCTAGTTGCTCAAGGCCAGGAAGGCAGTATTTTCAGACTAATGCGGTTTGAAAGCTTGGGGGACACAAATGTTGTGCCTTATTCAAAACTTGGGCAAGATGTTACAAGAGGTACGACCACCTTGCTTATACAATGGCATTTCTCTGGTCTCTATGAATATTGTGCATTTGGAAGACAGGACACAGCAGTTAGTATCTTACCAGAAAGATGAGCAAGATCATTACTAGTACTCTAACTTCCTTGTTACCCTAACTTTACTGAATAAAAATAACACATACTTGCATATTATTTCAGCAGAAGGGTAAATAGATTGTCCTCACCGATTCCTACATGTTGCACGTTGATGGACAAAGATGGATACATAAACTAAGAATTTCTATGGAGATTATTTAAATGATGAAATTCTTCCTGTTGCCTGGAGCTATGAATGCCATTTACAGCATGCATGCAATGCAATAAAATAGTAGTGGTTTATATGCAGGATTTCTCATCATGATACAAAAAAATGTTTCTCTTAAGAGGGGACCTGCAGCCAGTCCCCAAATAGGATATGCCACTACTTAGTTCATAATCCAAACATTATTCCTATGGCAAAAAATAATGTTAAACATCATGTTGCTGTAGCTACAGAACTTTTGTCCTCTAAAGGAGGAAAATCCCTGAGCAGTTCCTTATACATCACATAGGAATGATGATAGCTGTTGGCACAACTCACTGGTTCTGGCCATCCACTCACACCTTCACATAAATAGGTTAGTAGGCATTATAGTTGATCTAATGAAAAGTCATTATAGGAGTCCAGAGCTAAAAAGTCTAGGATATGTTGGCATCAAGCCAGCGAGGAAGGCTGGAGTTACATCTTATTGATGAAAGGGTTATAAATCCATATCATGCCCCACTCTCCCTGAAGGCCTCTTCAAGGCTTTCTCACTGCTGCTTTGAAAGAGGAAAATACTAGACATTAATGAAAGTATCATCAGTTCTGGAAATCATAAAGATGCTGCCAGATGATCTAGGTCAGTGCACCTGGAGCTGAAAAGCAAGGACCCACTGGAGATTAGAAAGAAATGTAGATTTATTTCAAGGGATTAGTGGAAAGGGTTTAAACTGTAATATACTTTATATGCTCTAAGTGAACTGTATAAACATCTACACAGGAATTTACGTATGTGAAACTTATGTACTTCCACAAAAAGCAGCTTCTAGGTGTTGATAAATTGTAAAAGGTTTTAAAAAAAATCACTATCCTTAATATGCATATTTCTACTACAAACTTTACTAACTCCTGTCTTTGTTTACCTAAAGTACTTGCAGCTTCCTTTGATATTAATTTTAAACTTTTTTCTGCCTCCTCATCCTTGCAGGAAAGTTATTATTACCTCTCAATAAGCTAAGCTAACCTAATACAAGTGCTGTAATGGGAATATCTATTTTAACCTATGACAGTTATTACTGTGAACACAAGAAGAATTAGAACCATTTGTTTTCATGCTTTTACAGCAAGAGGAGACTGCTGCCTTCAGCAAGCTTGTAAAGCATACTCACATAAATGCTTTCTGGATTTTTCTGTGGAACTTAATTAGAATGCATTACTTCCCAGCACCATCTCAGCAAGAACCACTCCTGCTAACAACTTCTTAGTAACATTTTCACATTATTAATGTATTTAGATGATTTGTATCCAGGTTAGCAAAAAGAACCCCACCACGCCCAAGGCTACATACACATTCTATGAAGAAAATTGAAGAAATGTGCTAAATGCTATTATTTCTGTTGATTCTCAAAGTGTTCTATAAATCAGATCTAGAAAATATCAAGTGATATGCAGCGTTTTTTCTTTTCTAGAGGAAAAAACCCACTTAAATATATGTAATCTATCATCAGAAAGTCACAGGCCTTCTCAGTGGTTGGCCTTGTAAAGGACCACAGAATCTATTAGACAGGATTCAAGAATGGCAAGATTTACGAGCCAGCTGTGGTAAAGAGCGTAAACCACAACACTACTTCCACCCAGAGCTGATGTAAGGAAAGACCACGCACATAACAGAGGGGCCAAAATTCATCAAATGTTTCTCTCTTGGATTCTATTCTTACCAGATATATAGCCAATTTTAAACATTTAGAATTAATTCATTTGCTTGCTTGATTAATAACAGTGAAGCTGGCCATCTTTTTGAGAGCTCACATAAAGCTAAAGCTTACAGGTGTTCAGTTACAGATTGTCTGTGTGCATGATGCCCCTCATCGTATTTACCCTGCCTGTCACCCATTTTCACCTTGAAAACACAGAATCATGAAACAAGCTTTTTAAAAGGGTTTGGATGAAGGAAAGCAGAATTCCTCATGTAAAAAGATAACAAGACAAATCAAGTAGACAAAATTATCAAGTTATTTTCCACAGAAAAAATAGGTGCATCTTCTGCACCTATTATTGAAGCTGGATTTAAAGCTTATACCATGAAAAATAGTAACCCTTAATACTACTAAAGGCATGTGCAATAGAGAAAATAAGACAGCTTTTAAATATTTTGTCTTGTGGTTATAAAGCTTTCTTGACCAAACTAAACCTCCATCAGATGAGGTGCCAATTCAGCAAAATATTCTTCTACTTCACTGCAAAAGTCTTGGCCTTCATAGATTTGAAGAGAGCTACAGCACCTAACTTACCTGCTTTGCTGAACAGGGGCAGGCTCTATGTGTTATAAATTCAGCATTTTAAATTAATTGGAAGCTAAAACAAGGATTCCTCACACAAGCATCTTACTCCAACACAAAGGCTCTGTAAGAGAGAGAAATGTTTGGGGGAGTGGTGGGATAACAATGCTGCCACTGCGTTTCAAGTTGGAAATAATGACAATGTGACCTGCCAGACGAAGTTAGCAATTTCACGTGAAAGCCTGTCATACTTGTGTTTATTTTCCTTAACAGACATGTATAAGCTCATGCTGCGTACAGTGGCACTTCAAGCACAGCATCTGCTTTCTGATTTGTACAAGAGTGAACATATTTGTTAAACTCATTCTCCAGCTGATGGACAGCCCAGTGAAACAATCAACACAGCCTGAGTTTGCCTGCCACACTCATGCATAAATTAATATGCAAAATTACATCTAGAATTGCAAATGCCCTCCCCCTCATCTTTTTAAGACAGTCTAGAGAGCAATAATAATTCTACATCTCCAAAACATTTGTATGACACGGGTGTCCTCACATGGTCCTGGGTAGCCTCTGCGGGCAAAGCCTGCATTGAACAGGGAGGTTGGCGCAGATGACCTTGAGAGGACCCTTCTAACCTTAGCTGTTCTGAGAACACCTGACCCCTTTCTATATACAGTTAAATATCTTATACATTTTGCCTCTTCAACCGAGATTAAGAAAAAAACGTGAAATATCTTTCACACAATACTCTTGAACCTTTACATTCTGGCGGACAGTGCTAAGTATAAATACTGTGAAACTTGAAGCCTCATGTTTCTCAAAAGTCGCCTTGGGGATTTTATGCTACTCTAAAGCAAAAAATCTACAAGTTTTATACCAGGTGATTTATGAATCTTACTACTGGAGACAAATTTCCAACATGCACTTCAGGAACAGACATCTCATGTAAATTGGATTATTCATTCACTTCAAATTAATGAAGTGTTGTAGCAAATAAAACCAGCAGACAGTAACGGGAAAGTGCTTGGCACATATACATACATATGTATCTGCTGTACAACAATATACATGATAAAAATTCCCCTAGGCTACTTTTTTATAATAAAGAAAATTCATAAGATTTATTACTGGTAATGATTGATGCCAGAGTTTTTGAAAGAAACACAGATGGCAGATAGAACATAAAAAGGATAGCACACTTTGGACTGCAACTATACAATACAGTATTTCTTAGCAGCAAAATAAAATTTAAATTCTTCTCAATAAGCTTTTCTTTAAAACACATATAATTGAAAGACATGTCTGATACTATTTACCTGAACTTCAGGAATTAAAAAAAAATCTACTGGATGCTATTTATACCTTTAATGCAGGCTGAGAAAATTGAAAACACAGTGGTGGATTTATAAAGACAAGAAATAATCTGCATTTTCTACTACATACTAGGATAATGGAAACAACATTCTTACCCATGTATTTTTAATGATATGACCCTACAACTATGAAGCATAAGTCACAAAGCACTGAAACATCATTTAACCAGATGAGAAAGCTGTGACTTATTTTATCTGATCCAGAAATGAGCTGTCAAAGTTAAATTGTCATGTAATTAATTGTGCATTTGCTGGCAATTTTTAAACTGTGAATGAAAGACTGTAGTGAAATTGCAAGGTCATTGAACACTTTCATCTAATACATTTGAGATAATCCTTTGAAGGCCACTTTCCCCAAAGTGGGGAGTGTTAATGAGAAGCTCCTCACTTTAATAAAATTTTACCTGATAAGTATAGGCAAAAAATAAAATTTTCTTTTTAAAAAAATAAATCTTTCATAGATGGTCATCACTGGATAGATTCCATAACTCATTTTGGATTTAAACATTCAAGACCTTCAAGTATTAATTCACCTCCAGAACGCGCACTGAAACGGCCAAAGTGGGACTCAGTGCAAATTTCAATCAACTGATTTACACGCAAGATACCTGCCTTTCTATTACTGCATGCCCGCAGTTAAATTGTCTTCAGTTCATCTCCTAATTTCGTACAAAGCAGAGCTAGAAGAGCTACTGATGACCATTTAACTTTGTTTCAATTTTCATCCCAAGAACGTCATGCTCCCATTCTCTCTCCCTGCCCCTTCTGTATCTTCACACAATCTATTAGCTATTGACCATTACTAACGCAGCTGGGTTTCAACAGTTTCCCCCAGATTTTTTTTGGAAGTTGAGATTCAGTGTACCAGTTACCAATATTCAAGACAACTCTTGAGATACTTGTGTTGGCTTTTCTTCAGCCAAGGTTTGCCATTCCGAAACCTTTGCTGGGCTGTATTCCTCCTGGAGAAGTAAGGATCTAAACACAGAACAGCAAATGGCCAAAGGAAAAATTAACATCTGTTTCCCAAGCGTCACCTGGTCAGCATAGGACCTGATAGTATGAAGATCAGCAAATGCTGAACTTGTAGCAAAGTAGCTCTTGATGCTGGAACCCAGGCTTGGTATTTTCACTCTAATAAAGCTTTCACTACACTTTTTTATGAAGAATTCTGTTTTCAGTGAGGCTAAAATAACTTTGCTGTTGGGTTTGTTGTTGTGTTTATATATGTACAATGCTGGAAGAAGTGAACCCCTAACAGCAGCTGAAAAGTAAAAGATATCTTGCTTTAAAAAAAACCAAACCACTATCTCAGCTACCCAACATATTAAACAATCCTGATTGAACTATGAGCTTCTTGCCAGAATATCCTTTTAGATGTTCAGCTCACCAAGACCTGAGGGTTTATGGGTATAGTAACTTTTGAAAATAAAGCATGTATGAAAAGGACAAAGACAGACCACTGAATTTTGAAATACTTTCATTTAAAATGCAACATAAATAAAACCAATCTGTATCTCAATAAATATACATTAGGACACTTAGTACTTGTACAGGTTCCAGGATTAAGTGTTTTATACTACACGCATTGTATCATTCCCTTTACTGCCAATTTTTATTGTTTTTTATGATGCTTACTACCACAGTGATTGCCAGGAATATTTTTGAAACCTCATACATTCTGTTAAAACATCAAGAACACCATATTTTCAAAAATGAAAGATTTACTCTAAGTGATATCAAGTGAAACTATTTTTTTAAATTGTATCGAGTGGTGGTTTTATTCATATCCTGTTTTCTATAAGGAAGTTTACCTTTTTAAATGAATACAAAAATTGGGGTTTAGTTTGGTGCTATGATATTAGGATCATTTTTAATTCCTACATGATGGGGGTTGAGGTCTGGACACCTAGAGCAGCAAGTGCCACAGCAACACCAACAGTTATCTGCATCAAAGCTTGTTTCCATGAAATGACATCTGAGGCTCTCAGTTAAAGTTCTCATTCAAAACTAAAACTTCCTGGAAATCAGTTCTTCAGGATTTAACCTGTTGCAGATTGCAAGCACTGAACCTTCTACAGAAAACAAACCCACCAACCACCCCACATAAGCCACACTATCAATCAGAAGCATTCTTCCAAACAGCTCCTCAGGGCCCATAACTAACCTTTTCATGTCCTTCATGTTAAGGAACTTCCTAGATCTTGAATTGTATTAGACCATAAATCAAGAGTTTAACAGTGTGATTGTCTCAGTTGCTCTTAATTTTTCATATAATAAAAATGTAACAGCTACTTTTGCAACACAAGTTCTGCAAAGAAGGTAAAACTACATCCTATACTGGCTCTCCTTTACCTCCCCTGATTCTCTCATCTATCTTTGGTTTGCTAAGCTAGGAGAACTGACAACCAACAGAATATCTGCACTCTGTGTACAGAACATGAACATAATACCAGAATAATAAGAGGTCTCATCTCCTACATCAGGTTTAATTACCTATATATTGCTGCCCAATATGGAACAATTCATTTCCTGTTCCCCATAAAACCCTTTCAGGGAAAGCAGGTTTTTCACCCTCAAAGATGTAGATGAGCAAAACTAAAGAAAACAGCCACAGAAAACGTAGTCCAAGAAGAAGGCAGATACTTCTCAGGTTGTAAAAGTAATGGAAATAACCCTTGGGCAAATTTATGCAAATTACTCATAAGGAAAACCCAAATTCACTCTTAGATAGCTCATACAGTCTTCAGCAGAATTTAAGCCCTCTTTTTACCTCCTATCAAAAATGTCATGGTTTTGTCACTTCACTAATAAGAATCCTCTATAGCACCTATAGGCTTCTGTTGTAGTGTAAGGGGCTGTGCTAGCCACTAGACACTGCTCTCTATTAAAAACCTCTCCCTACCCAAAGCGGAAGAGAAAGGGAATAAGGGGGAGAGACTTAGTTTTCTTTTTCAGTCCATAAAACTGCTTTAATGAAGATAATAAAATGAAATATATACAAAAATATACGGCGCCAATATCAAACCCAACACTGCTGAAGACAATCACGTCACCATCACCACTGATGCCGTGGGCAGGCACTGGGGAAGGCCCATGCTGGGCTCAGCAGCAGACAGGAAACGGATTCAGGAGCTGGATGCTAGAACTGGATCCTGGAATGCACGGACTGGGGTTGAAGGTAGAATGGACAGAGTCCCTCTTGGACTCCAGCTATCGAAGAAGAGAGCTTGGTCTTTGTGACCCCTCAGTTTTATACTTAATATGACATATATGAGATGAAATACCTTGTTGGTCAGTTTAGGGTCACCTGTCCTGTCTGCTCCTCCCTGCAGGTGCAGCCTCTCACTGCACCCCCCACCGTGGCACACAGGATCTAGAGTGACCTTAGTCTGCACAGGAGAAAGTGCAAACACGATCCTTTCTGCACACCCATCCCTGGTAGTGACTGTGATCATCAAGCACTAGAGGCAGACACTGTCTGCAAAAAATACGCCATTAACTTAAGACACTGCTGTCACTTTAGAAGAGACTGAGCTGAAAGTAAAATTACTGAATAGAATGAGTTCTAACTCAAACCAGGACAGTTTCATAAACTATTACCACAGATTTTCTGCTTCCTCATTAATAATAGGTAGTCTGCTCAAGTTATCTCCTCTTGTACTTAAAAGTATTCTTACATTCTGTTCTGAAAATTACATTGTAATAGAATTTTTAATGATGATGTGTTATGTTTAATTGTGTATTGTTTGAATTATCTTGGATCTCTCAAATAGGCATGACAAGAAATATTTTCTGATCATTGGCAACAAAGTGGGATGTCTGCATGCTTAATATTCTATACTTTTTGCGGAAGTCAATTATGATTAAGGAAAAATACAATATTTGTAGATTGCATTAACTTTGCACAGTGTCTTTGCCTGCAAGGAGGATTTATGACTAATGGAATATAATCGATTAAAGCAAAGCACACTTTCTATTCAAATTTAAATTTAATTTTTAATTCCAACAGTGGAATTTATTATTAAAAATTAAATTTAAATTCAGCTGTTGTGCAGTTGTTTTTTGTTTTAATAATACTGTGGCTAAATTGAAGCAGGCAGCAAATACTCTTTTAAGTTAGGCAATATCTGTGTCAGTAACACACACAAGGAGAGAATACCTAAAAAACACTATTGGTTTCTTCTATCAAGAGTTTCTGCAAAGGATGTTGCCTAGACGTTACTGGTTAACAGTCTTTTTTGCTACTTGCAAATTTTAAAGTGATTAAGATCAACCATTCCATTAAAATCAAACAAAACAAATCCTCCCTTCAAGACAGTCTTGCTATCCATTAGCAAAGCTGCATAATGTACAAGAGATAAAGGTTAAGTATGAAATCATTTTTAATTGCTGATACTTCGATAGGGTAAAGGTACCCACTGATAGTGCATTTGCAAATGTATTTTGAGAACTTTATATGAGACATGCAGCAGTCACTTTGTATTAAGGCTGAAGCTTCTTTCATTAAGGTTAAGCTTCCCCCAGTCCTCTAATACAGACTGAGCCAGAAATAAGATTTCCTTGCAGTTCAAGAATTTTTTTATTTCATAGATATACGTAAATGACCTTTCCCTTCCACCTATAAAAAGTAACATCAAATACACACAGGCAGAAGCGAAAACAGGAGGTTTAGGTCTATCGTTCACACACATGCCTCCTCCTCTTTCCAGCATGGTACATCTTGGTCTCAGGAATGAAAGCTTTGAGCTTGTTGTTTCTGCAAGAAATCACTTAAATGTCTCTATCTGCCTTTACACACCCACAACGAGGGTATGGAAGACATGTCTACTAACCCCTTCACCGCCTAGTTCCTTCACCACAACTTAATTCAAACATTTACTAGAACTCCACAGTGAGGAAGCAGTAAGAAAGAAGGAACAACTGCAATGTAATACAACGTGCCTGTAGAGCTTTTGTTGTCCTACCACCAATTATTCTTACAGCACCACCTGAATATATAACACATGGTAATGCACAAGCAGAAATTGCTAAAGCCTGTTATCTGGGTTTAATCTAAATTTGGATTAAACAGCATACCCATCAGAGGCTCCACGCGGAATCTCAAGTGAGTTCTCACCAGCTCTCTGCAAGGGGATGCTTCAGAGAAGAGCAATATAGATCAGTTCTATTTTGCTTCAGTTTCATTTACAGGATATGAACAGATCACCTTAAACAATTTAATACATTCTACAACACAGTATGATAACCTTTGGAGACATTAAAGGTAAATATGTATTTCATCATTATCTATTTACCTAAATAGGTGATGGTATCCTTTAAATGAAAGTTTCACAGTATATTTAAGTAGAGTTTGGAGTGTAAGCTAGGACAACAGAATGATTTAGAAACATGTACAGGAGTTCCTGTAAACAATACTTCTCCCCAGTTCTCCTATCCCAAATATTTGCTTTCCAGAAAATAAATCTTTCCAGCACAAGTAACAGAACACAATGATAGGATTCCCACTTTGTGGCTTCCCTGAGCCCCGACTTGCCTCACAAATTTTCTCTTCTTGTCATAGCCCCATTAAGACCAGATTAATAACATGAAACTTATCCTGGTACATGTATTCTCCAAAATGCAATAAAATCCTAAAAGAGGTATTACATATGTCTAGAAGACATGTTCTAATATGTCTGCAAGTGCATATGTAATTTTTAAGGAACAATTACAACTTTCCCCGTTTACATTGCCAGCCAAAAGGAGTTTTATATTTCAGAGCACCAGCATACAGAGAGGCTCAAACTAGGAACAGAAATTTGACACAACCCAGTCCAGGAAGTCTGTAAGTCTATCCAGTCTTTGTTTTATTTTGCCTTTTTTTTCCCCCACCATATACGAAAGTTATGTTGCATTTGCTGACTCCATGAGAGGAAGCAAGGCTATCTAGAAATTCAAGGGGAATTAGAACAAAGCTCCCCCCATCCCCATCTCCCTTCACAACCACAGTAAGGCATTGCTTTCTCACTGTACTATCAGGAAGGGATCAGCAAACCAGCTCCAAGGATAGCCGCTCTTCTTGTGTGTACAGAGTCTTCTACTACTCCAGTCCTCTGATAGTGGACTCTTCACCTCAGCAAATTCTGAATGGGATTTCACATGGGACACACGCAATGGTGTATTCTGAGGAAATGCAGAACATCAAAAGTCTGCTAGAAATAACCGAGGTGTGACAATCCTTTCAAGGGAAGATGGTGAGGAATGCTAAGTGTAAACCTGCCCAGCAGCTCTAATGCTCTAATTCACTAATCTGATGACCTTCCTGTAAATTGCAAAACCATGTTTGATATGTCACTTCCTAAGCAGAAATAGAAAGGTAACTTCTTCCAAACAGTTATTGGGCTAAGATTTTACTGATATCAGTAACTTTGCAGTTGCAGAGACTTGCATTATATTGACAGTTTGTTAGGAAACATATAGTTTATTTTTAAAGAGTGGTTACACTGTAGATAAACATTTTGACGTAATCATGGAAAAGGATCAGGTTGGAATGGACTTGTGAAGGCATATGGATCCAACCTCCTGCTCAAAGCCGGGCCAACTTCCAATTTAGATCAGATTGCCCAGGGCTTTGCCCTGTCCAGTCCTAAATACCTCCAAGGATGGTGATTCCTGAACTACTCTGGGAAACCTGGGTCAGGGCTTGACCACACAGAAAACATCTCCAAACGTGATTTTTCTTGCTGCACCTCATAACCACTGCTCTTGCACATCTTTGAGGTAAGTCTCTCTCCATGTTCCTGCACATCTGTTTTCCAGGCCCGAATCACCTTGATGGCCCTCAGCTGCACTCACCACACTTTGCCAACATGTCTCTTACACCAAGGGGCCCAATACTCAGCGCAGTATCCCAGATGCAGCGCCATGAGTGCCAAATACAGGAGCACAGCTGTTACCCTCAGCCTGCCTGCTATACTGCTGCTAACGCCACACAGTATGTTGTTCATTTTCATCACTTCCAGAGCATTCTGCTGACCCACATTTGACACTCTGCCTATGAAGACATCCATGACCTTTTCTGGAGACCTGCCTTATAGTTACATTATACACTTTAGGAAGCATCTATAGATTACTTGTGGCTTTACACATTGTTTTTTTAAAAGGCTAGTTTGAAAGATTAAAATAAGAGAACCGATTCTCAAATAAAAGAAATTAACATTAAAATAAAAGTCTGCAAATCATATCACATCAGGCATCCAGAACAGATCTCAAGTTTCCATCTGTGAGCATGAAAAACTGTCACATCACACACTGGTAGGTTATGCCACGGGGTTTGGAGGGGCTGAGTGACCTGTTAGCTAGCCAAGCTCCCTGTGCAAAAAGCTGGTCTGGGCAGCATTTCTCCCCCTGGCCCTGAGTCAGCAATGCCACCTGGGTCCTACTCTGTGTCACCATGAAGCTGCTTTTCTTCACACAGGGAGTCAGAAGCCAGGTTACACATGTGCACTTGGCAGATCTGGCCATGCTGGAGGCAAGCCATGGCACCATACTGCCAGTATACAGCATCAGGATTAGCTGAGGTGTAAAATTGGAACCAGTTCTGAGACACTCACTTCCTACATAGAGATTTTACTTTTCTGGTGGTTTATGTTGTTTTATAAATGGCTAGTGATTTTGGTTTAAAATGTAGTGTTATACAACTGCATATGTATACACACACGTACTTCATATATATATATTTCTCTCCTTACCTTGTCAGACAAGCAAAGAGCCGAGTAAAAGGAAACTACTTACACACAGCTGCTTTAGCCCACAGCAATACGCAGTGGTTCGAAATAGATACCAAAGCCTCAATTTTTAAGTTGTTAGAATTCTCATAATATTTCAGCATCCTATCCATAGTCAACTTGTCCCAGCTACTAAGGTTAGGTCTATGAAGAAATCCCAGGTATCATTGATATACTTTCCTTCCCACCAATAACACACCACAGTAATCTCAGGATTTCAGGACTGAGAAAAGACATTGTTACTCATTGGGTTTGGAGTACATTTGTTTTTCCTCAGCAACACAGAGAGGAAAAAAAAGTGACATAATTTAAATGCTTGTTTTCAGCTATAAGCATCAACCATGTGACTCTCTGAAGTCTTCCTTTTACTCTTTCTAAAGGTATATTGAGATATACTCCTATATATTCCAAGTTAGTCGTAATGCTGGCTGAGTATATCCTGCTTTATCATTGCTCAAAGTTACCAAATACAAAAAGGAAGCAAATATATCCCCCACAACATTGCTTCAATTCAAAAGTTAAGATTATTTTCTCTAAATAGGCCTGTGCTGGGGAAAAAAGAACTTTCTGCGTGCATGAGGGTCAGAGCTCAGCCAGCAACACCCACTGCTTTCTAGCACATTCGGTTTGAGCTCTGAAGCCTCTTGGCTGTAGCTCATTACACAGCCTTTATGCTTGATCATTAAAGAAAGCAACCTGTCAACACTGTACACTGACAGCTCTGAAAAATAGATTTGAAAGGATAGTCTTCTGCAGGAGACATGCACCCAAGAACACCAGCATTACTGCTGTGTTCTTCAGAGAGTAAACATTGTATTATCCAACATCTCCAGAGCTTCAAAGGGAGTACCCGCTTACTCTAAAAAGTAATGAAATTCCACATATTATATAGCATCCATTTCTTTTGTAAGTCTGAAAATTAATAGATTCCAGGGCTCCTTATTCATCTTCTGTCTTAAAACTAAATACCAATATTAACACCGGGAATATCATAGAACAGAAATTGTCTATTCACTGTTCAACTAAGTTAAGACTTCCCAACAATGGATTATCTAAGTTCACCAAGAAAAAGAAACAAGTGTAGCTGTTTCAAAACATTCTTCAGATTATCTCTCTAAGTCATAAATAAAATATATTTCTAAAGTTACTCATAAGTAGAAAATATAGGCCAGATTGTTTTGGAGACGGAGGAACGTCTGTACTATTGAGGTGTATGAGAAAAGCAGAATGGGCGCAAAACTAACAATTACATATTTGACTCATTTGCAAGAGCTCAGAATAAAATGTGACACAGTTTCCTCCACACTCCAACCAACACTTACACTGGGTAGACTGAAGTAACTAATGGTACACAACATGTAAATAGAGTAGAAAAGATGTAGCTCCATAGACCTCAAGAGACAGAGAATGGCTTGGGTTAATGTATAAAAAGAGAGAGAAGAAGAGCTATTGAAAAACAAAGGGTGTTTAACTTGAGTTTGCTATTCAGATTGGAAATGGAAGTGAAACAAATGTTGGTTTCTTTCTAGCTTCCATAACAACCCACTCTCTGTGAAGTTATGTGACTTAGAAGCTGTTTTCTTTAAATGCAGCCATATGGCTTTTAAACCCTTTTGGTTCAATGCCCAGACACAGAATAATTATTTCTTCATTTTATTGTCCTGATAGACTCTGAATACTCAAACTTTGTAATTTTGCTCAAATTACTCAAGTTCTCTATTTCTGTCTCAGGTTCCTGCAAGTCAAACCCAAAGGGTTTTGCTTTTTACTTTAAACAGAAATGTTAATAGTGACTTATCTTGGAACGTCAAGAGATTTCACATTCTCCAAATATCCTGTGTATGTAATTACACCAAGAAAATATTTGTTCCTTGCTTCTAATTTAGTATTTCATTGCCAGAGGATTAAAAATTCATATTGATCAAACGAAAGTTTAAGCAGTCATAGTAAATACACACGTTCTAAAGACTACACTAAACTTCCATCACAGAGTACAAAGTCTACCAAGACAGAAACACAGACAGCTTTATTACACTAGGTCTGCTTCAATGTATTTAATATTCACAAGCTGCACAACAACCTAGTAAAATTACTCAAAGCAAAATAGTATGATGGAAGCTCACATCCCTTTTTCCAGTATGAGTTATTGCCAATTTTAGGAAGACATTCTACATTCAAAGAGAACATAGTATTTTGTCACACCACTAAGGATTTCATTTTTTGGCAACTGTTAGAAAACAGAGGCATATAGAACTACTGAAAGACCAGCACACAGATGAAGACTGTAGTATTCAACACCTCTTATCAGCCAGAAAGTCAAAGTAGGTTTAGAAGCGTGGAAAGCTTATTTCACAGCACAAGTGCCCTCACGTTGTTCACTTTGAAAACAAACTCCAGTTACTGTTTCCATATTTCTTCCCAATTCCATTCACCAGTACTATTCCATAAAACAAAGTTTTACCATAGCTGTTACATTTTAGCATAATGCCACAAATTGTCTTCAGATACATGTGTTTTTCCAAGTCAAAGACTATAATGTTAAAATGGAAGCTTTAAAAAAAAAAATCTTTAGAAAACCAACTTACCGTTTTGTACAAAGAGAGATGGTGTCAAAGAAAAGCTCCTCTGCACATCTGGAGATTAGTTGCAAAACATTCATGACTCTTACTCTACTAGAAAGAGTGCTCTGCGGCCTGTAAGGTTGATTTTTGGTATCTGCGGAGGTAACACTAAGTTCTGCAGAAGTTTTCTGCAGAACTGCAGCACACAGTTTAAACCCAATTTCTATCCCTCCAACTGTGCCAAGCAAGTGTAAACACCGTTACTGTTCCAACAGCCAAGAACTACGACATCTGCCCAAACGTCACAGTTGAACGGACCTTGCACAGACCACGTACATACGCTAGCCAGCATCACACTTGTAGTCATCAACTAGAGTAATATAGAGCAGAGAGCTTGTCGCTGGGAAAAGTACAGAACTTTCCCCACTTGAGAGACTAAACTAAGGACACAGAAACCTCAGCTCACCCGTAACTTTATTTCCTAAAGCTGACACGACGTACCTCAAGAAGGAATGCCTATTCACTTCCCTTTAATTTCAATGCCTAAAAATTGTCACTTACTGAACACCCCCTCCCCCAATTTGACACAACATGCAAGCATCTTTTATAATAAATACTTACTAAAAAACTACAGTAGTCTGTTATAAACTCTCTTCTTACCAGCCCTTAGATAGAGTCTTCAGTTCAGAACCAGGCAATAATGCTTCATTTTTCAAATTTAAAAACACAAGAAGCTAGACTTTTTTTTTTTTGCCTGCCTGCATTCTTGCAGCCCTTAGTACATGAGACAGGAACAAAACATGGAAAATATTTATAGCACTGCAACAAAAGCCTTTCTGGATAACGCATGTTCTTTACAGGTATCATAGCTAAGTAATGCAAAGTGCCCATGTCTATAATATATTAAACAAGTACTTTGCCACACTTAGAGAGGGCCAACAACAGATAACAATGGGAAATTTATTTCAAGACACGCTCTAACCACAGACACACAAAACCAGATTCAAGCATGGATAATAATTTTCCAAACAGCATTTGACTTTTCAACTGAAGTACTTTGGATTTTGATATCCTTAGCTCTGGTTGGCAGTTTGCACAAGTACACCTTGTTTCTCAACCCAATGCTATGCAATATTAAGGAAATGGAAAATTGTAGTAGAAAATCTTCACTTACCTTGTCCTTGTCCACTGATATGGTGACTCCACAGCATCAGAATTATTGCTGATATCCAGTGTATCCGCCCAGCAACTCCACTGCTCCCTTGTCTTTCAGCCATTGCATTACTGGATGCTATACAAAGAAGCATTATTGAATATTTTAGTTATAACTCTTGGGAAATATACCAATATACCATTGGTAGAAGAAAACAAAACAAAATCCCCATAAATTACACAATATACATCTATCTCTCTTCTTCAATAAATACTCACTACTAAAAAAGTTTTTCATTCAGACCCTTCCTGACTCAGCTCAAGACTGTTATCTCACAGGCTACTACAAAATGAAACTAAGTTGCTTTGAAAATGCTTGAATTTACCTTTCATACAGAGGCTCTGAACTTCACAAAAAAACAAGTTGCGATCCAGCCAAGTTGAGGAGTCCTGAATGAGCAGCACTTCACTGAGTCAAGCAGAAGTTTTGCTGTATAGTACAGAAACTCTTCTGAGGCAAAGTCCCTCAGACAGAGTTTAACTTGAATTTTTAAAAAGTTCGAGGTTTTACAGCATTTGAGTTGTGCTAGCAGTAGCATTTCATTGGGGGCTTTCCTGGACCAACTACATCTTCCAGTGGTCACAGTTTCCACATCCCTGACGTATGCAATATTTACCCATTTATCATTTTCCCCTTCCTTTTTTAGCACTCTGACTCAGGTCTCCTTCTTCAAAAGATCTGTTTAATCAAATCCTGATTTTTCAGAACAGTAGTAATTACACAGGCCTGGCTGGACCTTGGCTGAAAACAATTGAGATGTAATTCCTAGACTAAGTGCAGGCAAATATCATAGAAATTGTTATATGAACAGTTAGGAAATTTATCCAGTATGTGAAAAATCTTGCAAAAATTTCTTAAGTAGTTTTAAAAAGGATAGTATTGTAAAAACCTCTTGTGTTTTTCCATTATAAACTGTTATAAAATTCTTGTGAACAGCGTTGTACGAATTTTTTTTAAAATCAACTTTTAAAAAAAAAAAACACCAAGCAGGAAAAATGCTAATGGAAAAGAATGATTACATATTGTCTGATTAAGCATATTTTTAGTATTGTTACAATACTAAGTTTCATTTAAAAAAAAACAACAAAAGTATTTTACAAACATATGTATGTAGAAGCCATCCGTAACAAAAGGTACAACTGAAATTATATTCAATAACCCTCAATCCTGATCTATAATCTCTGGGGAAAATATCCCTACTTCAGGCAATTTAGAAAATCAGTATTATTTATGCAATAAAAATCTAAATAAAACTACACAGGCTCTCAACATAGGAGACTACTACTATTTCTTCTCCCTCCCACCTATGAAGGGAAGGGAGACAATGGAAGCTACAAGAGTGTTCTTGCTTTCTTGGGGTGTGGAGTATTAATTTTTCCTGACTATTGTGACACTCAAACATTCACTTTTTAATCCAATCAGTGCTCCAACTACTGCTCAGATTACTAAATATCTTCCTATGCCTTCATGTAGCTGTTCAGAAGGAAAATTGGCATTTGTTTCAAAATGGATTATGAAAACTAGCCCTTCCGCACAGGAAAACTCCTCAGTGTTGCAAACACCTTGATTTTCTTGTCAGGAGTTTGGTTTAGGCTGCTCTAGAGCAGCTGCTATTTCAGGAAAACAGTGCCCTCCCCAGCCAGCACTCCGCAGTTCTTCCTCGTCCCCTATCATGCAGGCATATGGAGGGAAGAGAGGAAAGGATGCTACAGCTTTGTTTGTTTGTTTTGCCTTGCCTTTTTCGGGCTGTTTATTCCAAAAGAAAAGGAGGAATGAACAACTGAAAATGCTAGTTCCAAGGCAGAAGCTTAGAACAATGGATATGAACAAATGCCCTAAATTATATAGTATTATCTCCGCAAGGTCAAAGAAATAATCCTGCAAAAAGAGTATCTTGGAAAACAGATATTCTGTTTCATGAATATTCTTTCCCCAAACTAACAGACACATTTTTAATTCTCAGCGTAAGCAAACAGATGGTATTCAATTAGTTATTTACTTACTTTATTACTATTAATTAAACTCTACAAGATAATTTTTGTTATCACTGTGTCTACAAAAAGCTAGAGTAGTTCCATAAAAATCTGGCACTTTTATCTACAGCCCTTCTAGTTGTAATATAAATATGACAACTAAGAAAGCATTAAGATGACTTATCTGAACCCCAGAAGGAAATACCCAACTTTTAAGGTGGTTTTGCTTGAGCATTTGGAACTAGTGAACAGAGGAAGATGATGCCTGTCTTACTAGGAGAAAGCCTAGAAGCCAACAGTGGTAGTATTCAAAACAAGAACAAAAGCAGCAAAAACAGAGAATTTTGATTTTGGATGGGAGAGACATTTTCTTCACACTGCAGCAACCATACAGGGAAGAAAGACAAAGAGCGAGGCAGAAGGGGCCGCAGGGGATGGGATAAGGCTGCATACTTAACACCACAAGACTGCAAGGAGAAGGAGGGAATCTAAGCCTGATAGATACCATTCCTGTCATATCTCTTGTCTTCTGTGAATCAATTCATAAAGGAAAAGAAGCAAAAAAAAGCCACTGCCACATATGTAACTGAAAGTTCAAACTAGAGCTTCCATTTGCTAAGGAAAATTCAACAGCAGGCTGTCATTATAGAAGCAAAAAACTGACTCAGAACCCAAAACATAAATATCCTATGAATCCTGAATCTTGCTTTCTACACAACAGGCACAAGGAAACAGGTTTATCTCAAGCAAACACATTCTTTAAGGAACAATCATTCTAAGAAAAGCTACGCTGCTTTAAAAATCTTAACTGCCACGTCTGTAACAACCTTTAAATCATTTGGGTTTACACCAGTGTTGCTTCAGTCCTTCTAATACAGGAATAAAATGCTGAAAGCCAGAATCAAGTCATAAGTATGCTGAATTAATAGGACCACCAGGTGCAAGAGGTCAGGAGAGGTAAAGGAAAACAAAGTCATCTTCCCCCCCCACCTTTTTCCTTTAGTTCTCTTATGAAAAAAAACTCCAAGATTTTAAAAGCATACTTAATTTTTTGTTGTTGCAAGACCTATTGGAGGAAAACCAAGAAATTTACAAACATTTTCCAAGGAACAAAAAATTCATTAATCACTCTAACTCTCCAGGGAAAATCTATTTTTATTTTTACACCCAAACCTGCTAGAAGAGAAAAAGTATCAGAGATGAAAAACACCAGACTAACAGAGATATATTAACTTACCTATAGAGCTTCTTCTCTCTACTTCTTGTAGATCTACCCTTCTCCCTTCAGTGGTGGAGAGAAAAACAAGGCAAGTCCCACACCTTTTTTGGTCTCTCCAGTCACTAGTAGCTAAAAGACCTACACTTGCCAGCTTTGTGGCAAAGAGAAACTGGCAAGGGGACCTTCTTCCCATTTGTTGACAATTAACTGTAACTAATGGAGAGTGAACCAGGTGCAGCCAGTTGGCAAGAAATTAGCTAGCACGGATAAATCTGTCGCATAAAGACTGTAACAAAGTTTGAAGTTCATTTTAGAGGAGACTTTTGCTGAAATGGTGTTGGCATGAAAAGCTAGATGGCTTTCAGTTGGATTACCAGAGATTTGTTGCTGTTTCAGCGGTGTGTCATTAAATTCCATAGGCTATGCAGAATCTGATTTTGGGATGGTAGTAACTTACACCTGTTTTGTTCTCCTTCTGTTACTAGTTAGGTTATTTCTATGCTTTTGTCTTGTCTGAATCACAGAGTATATCAACTAGGTAAACTTCAGTACCCATTTTAGCATAATTAACTTACAAATGTCTTTACCAAGTTACTTTTTTTTAAGCAATATATAGTCTATGCAAGCATAGACTTAGTAAATGTTTTGTAAATGGCAAACAAAAATGGTAAATCATGAGAATGTCACTATTGCCTCATAGAATTGAAAGTTACTGTTGCAGGTGAAGTAGAATTTAGTCACTTAACTATATTTAAAATACGGTTTTCCTCTCCATACAGCACCAATGAAATATCTGGTATAGATAGTGGAAAGTGGTATGTGGCTTTTCAGGCCATTGTTAATACAGACACATCTCTATGTATACCTTTCACGCATGTATTACAAAGACATCCATCTATTTATTAAAAAGCATTGACATAATAGTTGCATCTTGTTGCAGCCGCTCTGTGGCTAACACTACAGCCTATAACTTATATGGCTACAAATACATTCTTTGAACAGTCATCTTCAGAAGAATATTATGGCAGACAAAGTGAGGCAAATTGCTGCACCATGTAGGATAGTAATTCTTAGTCCAAACCATGGTCTGAAAATTGAAGACTTACATATATGCTTCATGTTGAAACCTTTATTTTGCCCTACTGAAACTTCTTGTGCTTTGGTTTAGAAAGTAATCTCACTCTTCCCTGTTATTCAAGAATACTTCTACATTTGAAATTTGTAACTGTGCTTATGACAGTAATAGCAAATACCTAACTAAAAAATAAAAGCATATTGTTGAATGTATCACATTAAACTGCTTTCATAAAATTGATTTGAGATAGATAGGAAAAAAACCACCACCATTAACTATTTTCTCAGTGGTGGCCATTAAAGAGTTGATAGGTTCCATCAGCTGGATCTCTCTGAAATGGAAATCTGATACAAGAGTTTTAGCAGGTATGTGAAATGATTGGAGTTATATAGCCAGGCAAAACTAAAAGGAAAAAACTCAACAAAACACCAAAACCACAATACACCCTTCTAAGTATTTTGACTATTACAGTGATCGGTAATCATTGATGCCTAAGGAAATGCCAAGGACAAACTAAAACTTTTGCTAATACAGATTGCAAAGTCTAAACTGGATGCATTTTACTGAATGAGAAACTATGTGCCTGAAGTCAGATTCTGATCTTCTTCACATGCACAAAACCCTATGGTACCAGCAGGCCTGTTTATATCTACGTAACTGAAATCAGAACCTGGCCTGATGCATTTAAAATAATTGAATTTATCACTGATGTCTTACTTTGCCTGTTAGAAAGACTATTTTTTAACCTTGTTTCTGGTAGTGCATTACCAAAGACATTATAAATACAAGATCCCTCAGAGGGCCATCTGTGAAACCAGATACTATTCGATGAGGACCTCCCTGGCATATCAGGGTAGTTTACACAGTCTAATGAACAGTAATGATCTGATTTTTCCTTTTCAAACTCAGAAGCACAAGAGTAGCATCACGATATTCATACACGCCAGAGGTTTTAGTGCTGCTATCAGTGGGCCGGAGCACTCCTGACACACAGGCAATGGCTGCCAGCTAGAAAGTGAGAAGTAATGAACTCCCACCTAAGATCTCCAAGAGGCCAGGCAAAGGAAAAAAAAACAGACAACCTGATACACCTGTCAGTTTGGAGACAGCTGCAGCTCAGGTTAGATATCAAAAAGGGTTCACAAGCCACCTACCTTGCAGACAAACCTTCTGCCCTGAGCTATAGCATGAGAAGGAAACTCACTTTCCTCCCCTTCTGTGAAAGTGGGCTTGGAGTATGTGAGGCAGCAGAGCACGTCAGAGCTTTCTGCACCTTCCTAACACTACAACAGATTTACAAAGCCAAGGGAATACATAGTTTTGAAGGGGCTGGGAAGGCTGGAGCAATCTTTCCCACCAATTTAGGAGGCAAGTCTTCCTAGACCTCCACTACAGCCAGTGAAGAGAAATGGGACCCCTAGGGAGAGCGCTTGAGAGCACCAAATTTAGACTCCAGCTGAGATTAGCTGAGTAGACCCTATGTCCTCCACTGGCTACCAGAGGAGGTCAGAAAGCTTGCCCCCACGCGAAGCACAAAATAAGCTAAGGTGCACAGTCATGCTCATATGGATGCCTCTTTCTCCCTAGTTTTCCAATGAAGCGCGTTCCTTCATCCATTGCTTCAATGCAGCTTCTTATGGTATCAGAACATGAACTTCTGTATGTCACTATGAATTCTTCAGTTAAGCATGCCTGCCAGAAACTTATGTGGTGTAATTACAAACTTTCCAAACCATATTTAGTAAGAGTGATTCAGAACATCAGCAATTATAGATTATTATTGATTATTCAGTAATGTACTAAATCATTAATTCACTAACTTAGAATTGGGTTTGCCTTCAGAACCTTTCAAAATTTGAGTAACTATTGATTCTTCCATACTCTGATTAAAATTTAAAGTGAAAAATGTAAGAGTTGTAATATTTTTAAAGTTCAAATTTTTTAACATCAGATTAATGTTATAAAGAAAACAACACATGTGTAGTGCTAAGAGAAATAAAAACTATAGGGATACTGTAACTGTGGATTAATGGTACCTGAACGAAGGCAAATATATTTTAACTTACGTATTTAGCCTTTAGAAAGATAGTTTTTTCCATTCTTTTGTGTATTGAAACTTACCAATTTCATATTTATGAAACACTGTGGACCTTCATGGCAATTTCATTAAGAATAAAAAAGGGCTTTTTCCCCAAATGTAAAGATTTCCTTTGCAATGTAAAGTTTAATTACTGGGTGATTTCAGCTTTTGAGATTTTTCTTACAGTTGTTCAGATTATAGTATCTGATACAGGAATCAAAGCTATATATCGCTACAGAGAGCAGAAGATAGTTCTGGAAACTATAACGAGTTGTTGAAAACAGTCCTGTTTCCACCCACCACTCAAAAATATTTTTTTACTTCACAAATAACCAAATAAAAATGATTTTTTGGTTGATCTTCTGCTGTTGCAGCCTTCAGGGTTCACAGTTTCAATCCTTCCATGAAACAGCAGGAAAATTCCATTTCAGAAGCCAAGATTCCTAGGTAAGGCATTTATCCCTAAACCAATGCTTTAGAAAAAACACAAAATATCAAAGATCTCATAAAGAAACAAAAATGAACCTCTTAAATCATTGCATTTTGCTTGCAAGAAAATGGAATGCAGCATGATGAAACATGAATATTTCTCTTAGCTCCCCTTTTTCTTCCCGAACCAAAAAAAACCCCAAAACTCTTTCTAACATATATATAACACATTACACAATATCAACACGCTTTGGATAAGTTTGAAAGAGCCAACTACACCAAACTTGCAGAAGTCTTGTTTTCAACCCTGTTTATTTATAATCATGAATTTACACATTCAAAACACATCCCTACGTAGTCTCCTGCAGGTTATGGTTAGAATACAAGTGAGTGATCTCACGTGGGGAAAATCTGCAGCCTGCAGTGGTCTGTCTCACTGGATTTGTATACCAGACATAGACAGTTGCTGCTCGTGTGCGCACTGGGTTGCACAAACAGAAAGGAGCTGCAGTATCATGGCTGTTGCACTGAAACACTCAGTCTTTCAAAGGCTCCAGGCACAGGCAATGGGTAGCTCACAGGTTTTCTGACTTTCCAGAGGGGCAGAAAGCAAGGGTCTCTGTAATGCCAGTGCATAAAGTAAGACTCCTTCTTAAGACACCTTCCACATACACGCAACTGCATGCAACTTACCCTAGGGCTAAACGTACTAGACCGATTACAAAAAGAGCAGGTCCTCCTTCCACCATCTGCAGCAGTTTTGCCAGGCACAGGAGAGAAGGACTCCAGCGTCACACAGCCCTCCCCATTCTGCACTGGACTGCATCCAGCTCTGCTCCTCCTCTACTAAAACAGCAATACAGCCATCATTACCTATTACAAGACAACAGCATCTATAATCAGGTAACACCATTTACCAGCAGGTACTTGTAACGCTGTAACGTTACACCTCAGCATATCTAGTTTGTAAGGCCATACAAACATTTCTCATCAGCCGTAACATGCTCCACACCACACAAAACTGGATCCAGTTTATTCCAAGCATTGTAAGCTTTGCTGAACCCAGACAGCACATCACTTTTGTAACAATCCTAAAAGAAGATTAATATCCACATTCAGTTGACATTATGATATTTTCGTCTTTAATATTTTCTGATGCATGAAGGAGAACAAAACCAAGGAGTAAATAAAATTGTGACCAATAAATGTAAGTTTCCTAATTACAATCATTCATACAAACTGCTTTTGCATTACAGATGAAGATCAATACAATTGACTTTTGTTCCCTAAAACCATTTGTTTTGGTTTTCCTTTGCTCTCTCATGCACCAAGAAGTAAACTTACAATGCATTAAGAAGTTTCAGATAACTGGTTCTGTCAATAAAGCATGAAGGATGAGGAAAAAGCGAGTAGAAGAGTAATATATTTTTCACAATATATTGGATCCCATGAAGAAGTTAATGATATTTGCAAGGGAGAAAATGTGAGGACCAAAAGTTTTCAAGTTGCTCTGAGTGATAATAATGGTGCCGTCTATTGTGCATCCATCACACTGAAGTGCTTGACGTGTATTTTGGTCTGTTTTCATGCATTTTCTTTATCATGATTAATAGTGGCATTGTACCTTTTGAAACGGCAGCCCATCACACAGAGAAAAGTATACTAAATTAAGTTCAGATGATAACAACTTTGATCTCAGACACACAAGGAGAAAATGCTGAAAGGTTAGAACAAAAGAACCTGTGAGAAATACTCATTTCTAAGATGAAGGTCCACAACAATGAGCAGAGGAAAAGGAGCTGGGACAAAATGCACTGCTTAAACAGAACCACCTTTCCGAAGCATCCATTGTTCTGATTTCTTCTCCCCACCCTACATTTACATTAGAAGACGGTGAGGTTTAAGATGTGTTTTCTTTTGCTACACTTTGAAGGAGAAAGGTGACTACTACACTAGGTAAGATAATTAAATTTCTCTAAAAATAAAGAATAAAAGCTGATGTGTATTGTGTCACCTGCCTGCCTCTCACATATGGACATGCTACTGTGGTCTGGTTTGTCTCTAACACAAAGCAGAAGTGCACAGAGGTTGATGTAACATACATTTGTTTTTCCCTTGGGTCCTTAAACATTTTGGATAAAGCATCTCTTCACTTTTTTTAAGGGAGAGAAGAAGCAAAGTTAGCGCGGAGACACTCCACCGGGGCCTTTTGATCTGCGACTGGAAGCAGGGCTTCCAGCCCCCTCAGGTGACCAAAGCAATGATGTCGAGACGTTTCAGTGCAAGCATGTTTACGCTGACACATTTTAGCCTGCTGCCCAGGAGGATCAAGGCAGTAACCATGGCTCAGCTCACAAGCTCTAACCGTAACTTCATCTCCTCAGAGGTGGAATTTAGCAGGGCAATTTTCAAGGTGCACCTTTTGCTCTGATTCAATATGAAAAAAATAAGGGAAAAAAGTACCTACTCCCATCAGAAAAGTGGGCATAATGACTATCTGCATGAGTGTCATAATGTATATTTAATGGCTGGAAACCATTCTGAAATACCTGCATGTGTCATACACAACAGAATGGTAAATCACTACTAGAACTTTCTCAAGAACCCATGCAGTCCTGTGAGCTCCCAGCAGCACTGACACAGAACCATGCTACAGCTCCTCAAACACAGGAGCACAGCTACAGAATAAATTATTCAGCCTCCTGCAGAAGTCAACAGACTTTCAAGTCTTAACAGAGAGCAGCTAAGGGATCAGGGACAGCAGTCTCACTTGTGGATCAGCAAAGGTGCATACAAGCAGCATGGTAAAGTCTGAGCAAGTTTATCAAAGACTGCCACCTTTCCTACCCACCAACATAAGTCATAAGTCCCAGTGGTGCTATTTGATATGCATAGGATTTCCAAATGTGCCTCAGAGCAAGTTTAGTCCCTACTGGCTTTTCCTTCTTTTTTTTTTTTTTTTGGTGCAGTTACAAATGTATATAATAATTCTGTACAGGACTGTTTAGAAAAACTGAATTAGCTGGAAGTTGATCTGTTGGATACATTCCAGTGAGGCATCACATAGGATAATTAAGAGACCTGATTATGATTTAATAACTTACTAAATTAGTGTTGTTTATATATTACATGTTTTTACATTATTACCACTTCCAAGGAATATTGGCATAGTTATTCTTGTAAATCCACCCTGCCTAACCTAAAATAATCATGGGCTTGAAGAAAAATTCCAGGGCAGAATAAATCTGAAGGATGGGAAAGGTAAAAAATTCATCTAGTTTTTTTGAGTGGGAGTATTAACAGAGACAGAAATGGTTGGCTTTTTCTCCTGTTACACTGAGTATGTAAAATCCAAGTAGCCATAAACCCCAGGCAAATGAGACAGCTAATGTTCCACCCATACCTGTAATCATACCTTCATATATTCAGAGTGTGTAATGTACCAAAAACTGTTCTGAGAGTAGTCTAGCAGTTTTTCATATTTATTGGAATTACACTTGTATCTCTTTTATAGGATCTCTCTGGAGTTCAGCTGTCTAGACTTCTGTCGGATAAAAAGCATGATAGCTAGTAAATTTTAAAATCCTCAAGAAATTCCTTGAATAACTTTCCTATGCATAACAATGTTGCATCTAGTGAATTAAAAGACCTGATCCACCAGGGCTATAAACACCTAACTTTGAGGGCAGATGTTTGCTGTCTGTGAGCTGAAAAGTCTTTATCCTGACCAAGCTCACTGAAAAAGTGACGCCTTAAATCCATCATTCATCCAGTATTTTATATCATCAATTCCAGGGTTTAGCTAGTATATTTCTGTGACAGAAATTTCTTTTGTATGGTGTGAATGGGGAAGGAAATGCTTCTGCAGCCACTGGTTTGGTTTTATTGCCATGGGACTTTAACCTTACGTTTAAAAGAAAACCTTAAGCATTCTTGGAGGCCTGGGTTTCAGAAGTTGTCCTAATGAAGAAGGCAAAGCTACTTTCCACATCATGTTTTAAAACAGATAAGGAAAGAAGAAATCACTACACTGAAAATCAGCACAGCCTACTGTGAATGTAATACGATGTTCTCCCCCTAGCCAAGAGCATGCTGCCTTCCAGAAGTCCAGGCACTGCTCCCAGTCAAACCCCACAAAGTTGTGAGGTGTGTGTTGGGTTTGTGTCTGGCGAGGTTTCGGTAGCAGGGAAGGGCCCTGCTGGCATGACCCCTGTAAAAAGCTTCGAGAAAGCTCTCCCAGCTCCAAGTCACCCCTGCCTCTGGCCAAGGCGGGGCCAATCAGCACCTCTGCATATAAACATTTAAGAGGGGAAAGCTGCTGAGCAATGGCATTTGGGTTTTGTGAACTCTCTGTTGTTTTGGAGGGGAGTAGGAAGAGAGAGAGACAACCACGCAGACACTCAGGTTAGTGACGAAGGAGGCAAGGAGACACTCCAGAGCAGCCATTTTTCCCTATGGCCCATGGTGAGAGGGCAGGCTGAGTCCTTGCAGTCCTCAGATATTGCCAGTGGAGAAAAGGTCTGTCCGCAGCCTGTGGAGGACCCCACACTGGAGAAGAGAATTTGTCTTGCAAAAGGCCGTGACTCTGAGGGAGACCTGTGCTGGAGCAGGTTGTCATTGGGAGAGCCCCTGTCTGTGCTAGCTGGAGAAGTTCATGGAGGACCATCTCCTCTGGGAGGTACACCACGTTGTCACAGGACAGGACCGTGAGGAGTTTTTCCCTGACAAAGGAGTGGCAGAGATAACATGGAGCCGACTAGGACTGACCATAACTTCCATCCTCTGTGCCCCTGCACCACTGGAGGGGAGAAGGTACCAGAGCTGAGCCCAGAAAGAAGGGAGAGGTAGGGGAAGGTGTGTTTAAGATCCCACTGTTTCTCTCACTGTCCTACTCCAATTCGATTGGTGAATTGGTGGCGGTTTTGATGTTTAAATTAAATTGATTTTGTTTCCCCAAATCAAGTCTGTCTTTTGCCCATGACTATAATCAGTGAGAGAGCCCTTCCTGTCCTTTGTCTTGACCCTTAACCTTTTGTTGTATCTCCTCCTCTGTGGAGTGAGCGAGCAGCTGCATGGTACTTGGTTGCCAGCTGGGTTTAAACCACAGAAAAGTGCCAAGTAGGGCTGATGAAGAAATTCTGCTGATTGAGAAGCAGACTAGCAGATAAAGAAAAATCAATGCCTGAGCATCAGTACAGTGTAATAAAAGCAATATCTCATTTTGACACCTGGACCGAGGGTTTGTTGGTTTTTTTTTTTTGGACAAAGACTAGATTATTTTTCACTTTCACCTAAGTTTAACCCCTGATGTGAAGGTTTGTGTTGTCCAGGATGGGTGACTTCTACCCCAGCTCCAACTGTAGCCACATTGCTTGTTTCTTTATTTCGTAAAGGCTACTGCTATTATGTTTTCTGCAAAGACTTTTCTCTCACTCATAGTAAGTTAAGTATGCTTTAGTAGTGTATCCACGGGCAGGATGGGCTCACTAGGCTTCGGGCAACCATCCTAGGAGAAGGACAACTCTGACTCCAAACCCGGGCAGATGGAGCTCGTTTAGCCTTGTAAGGCTCCATCTAAGAGAAGGATACTCTAAACAAACCTACGACCCGAGGATTTTGCTGTCACCGTCCAAGCTCGCTAGGCCCTGGCAGATGAACCTCAGGTGTAAAGGGTGGAGCCAGTTCTGCGCACGCTGCGCCTCACCTAAAAAACCCACCGCGCAGGCCCGAAGGGTGCACTCATCGCTTGCAGTGAGCATGGGAAAAGCCCTTCCCAGATCTTCGTTCACGAAGCCAAGCCATGATGATGATGAGTAGCGTATCAGAGACTAATTAAATATTGTGACTGTGATACTTAGATAAACAGGTATTCAGGCTCCAGGACTTTTATCCCCACAGGTGCAGTGGTTCATCAGTAAATACTTCATAAGTGGTCATTTGTTGTTTCTTTATAATTTCTAGCTGACCCTATAACAGGTTCTACACCTTCAACACATAAAGGCAAAGAAAGCCTTTGAGCTGAAGGCACTCCTAAGTTTTTTCAATGAGATGAACCATGGACAGAGATTTAATCAGATGCCAATTTCCCATGTTCATTAAGATCAGTTATTCCAAAGAAAAACCCACATATTCCAAGGGAATTGATGTCAGATAAACCGCTTCTCCTCTGCTCAGATAACTGCCAAAATACACCCCCAGTTCAAAACACTCTTTAAACAGATGACTCAGCTTCCAGTTTTGTAGAGATTTTAGGCAATTTCAATGGCTGCTTGTGAAAAAGCCTGATGACCTCACGCAGTTGGGAAATTCTTTAATTTTAGCAAAACCAAGAAATAGTCAATGAAAGACAACGTAATAGTGCCCACCTAGTACTTGAACCTGCACAAAAATTTACATCAGCAAAGTACTTCTACTGTAGTTCAGTAAAAATATATTAAGAAACAGCTTTTATCCATCAAGTTATTTCTTCTTCTGTAATTTCTATATGATTGGATATAGGACTGGTGGGATTTTTTTCATATTTATTCTGATGTTTGTTTATACCACGCTTAATTTAGGAATTCTGAAATAAAGGAACCCTCAGTATAAACATTTTTTCTCTGTTGATTTCAAGAGCCCTACTGACTTCAGCACAGACCTTTTCATTCATTTTGAAGTCAGAGAAAAACAAGCAACTGAAATTCATAACTAGTCAGAGAAACAGCACACCATAAGTAATCTATCAGGGGCCTGAGCAACATGTAGATCAGATGGCAATCCTCTGCATACAGGTAAAGGTCATTTAAGAGAGGAAAAACACAGTTACACCCAATTTCTATATTAACTATGTATTAACTGGAAAGAAACCTATACATCTGTTGCTCTGAGTTTTCCTTAATAATGTCTTCAGTTGCACATCAGTTATTAATGTCACCAAGTAAGACTGACAACTGAATGTACGTTGTGACTGTTAGTTATATCAACATCCTTATGAAAATACTGTGTCTATATTAATCATTCAAATTTCTCCAATTCACATTTTTGAGTTTTGGATGTTTGAGTTTTGGATGGGCAAATGCAGGTAAACACCTTCTATTTGCATGATATTTGAACTGCACTAGAATATACCTACTTCTCACCACCCAGCATGAGACATGAAACAAGGTAATTAACCTTTTTAAAAAAATTTGTCTCTGTACTTCTGGCTTACACATTGTGTAATGACTGAAAGCAACCAGATATGCACTTGGTATCTCCAGTTGTATAAAAATGCCAGAGAAATAGTGTAACATGTACCAGCTGCAAAGAAGTACCTGAAATGTAATATGTAACATGTAACTCCACAATTAATTCCCATTATTAATTTCCCGTAACATTAAGAATAAAATAGGGTTGATTTTCTACAATTATTTTACTTCATAAGGTGTATCTATTGCAGGTTAAATCTCAAATAAGTAACCCAGTATCAACAAATTTAAATAATGAGCCATAGCTTTGGCTAACAGTATAGTTATTTCCCCTAATTTACAGCTGGTACCCTGGCTATTCTTGACCCAAGTTTTCTAACAATAAAATTAGATACTATATCTGAATCCTAAAGGCCTGTCTTGAGTATTAGTATTTCTTCTTTGTCTATACACAAATGTATGCAATGGACTTATTTCCTCTAATTCAAAGTTATGAAAACTGCAAAAGAAAGGCCTCCTGCTGTATTGCTTGCAGAAAGCTTGAATTTATAAGGTTGGGTTTTCTTTGGTGAAGCATGCCTATACTGAAGTGCCATCAAACTCGTTTGCATTTGTATTACTTCTCCCAAAGATAATTACAATTATTTTTATTGTCTTTTTCTTACAATTAACATCAACAACATTGAATATATTGTGCTAGTTCCAAATGAATAAAGGAAGCCTGCAATTTCCAGTTTGCATACTACACTAACACTTCTTACGAGCTAAATTGCTTTGTATATTGCAATCCATAACTTGAAATAAAAGACAATAGCATTTTTATGTCCTGCATTGTACGTAACAAGAGGATAAACGAGCAAAAATCCTATGCCTTTTCTTCGCACCAGCATTTGACTGACTCCTCCCTTAGCTTTAGCAGATTTTGATTTTGAGGTATGCCCAGAACAAGCCTGCCTGGAAGCAAAGCACAGGTTCGCACCAGCTGTTATTCCCACTGCCCCGGGATGTATTTTACCCCTGCGCTCCGCACTTTCCCAAACACACGCACAAACATGCCCCGCTTCCCCACCTCCAGCCGCCCCCCGGCCGCTGCTCCAGCCCCGACAAAACTTCGGGAAGTTACCTGGCGGGAGGCGAACACCGAGGGAGAGCAGCCGG
>NW_010391151.1:9299-15012 GCF_000710305.1 Buceros rhinoceros silvestris | reverse complement strand
AGTCCTGAGGGAATTGGCTGATGTAGTTGCTAAGTCACTCTCCACGACGTTTGAAAAGTCCTGGCAGTCAGATGAAGTTCCTGGTGAATGGAGAAAGAGAAACACTGCATTTATTTATAAAACAGGTAGAAAGGAGGACTCTGGGAACTGCCAAGCTGTCAGCCTCCCCTCTATGCCTGGGAAGACCATGGAACAGATCCTCCTAGAAGCTACACTAAGGCACATGGAGGACAGGGAGGTGATTCAAGACCGCCAGCATGGCTTCATAAAGGGCAAGTCGTGCTTGACGAATCTAGTGGCCTTCTGTGATGAAGTGACTACATCAGTGGATGGCAGAAGAGCTATAGATGTCATCTATCCATCTGTAAAGCCTGTGACATGGTCCCTTACAACAGCCTTCTCTCTAAATTGGAGAGAGATGAGTTTGATGGATGGACTGTTTGGTAGATAAGGAATTGGTTGGATGGTTGCATTCAGAGGGTAGTGATCAATGGCTTGATGTCCAGATGGAGATCAGTGACAAGTGGTGTCCCTCAGGGTTCAATACTGGGACCAGTGACAGTTAATATCTTCATCAATGACATAGTGGAAATGAGTGCACTCTCAGCATGTCTGCAGATGACACCAAGCTGAGTGGTGCAGTTGACATGCCTGAGACATGGGATGTCATCCAGAGGGACCAGGACAAGCTGAAGAATTGGGTCTCTGTGAACCTCATGTTCAACAAGGCCAAGTGCAAGGTTCCACACCTGGTTCAGGGTAATCCCCAGTATCAATACAGGCTGGGGTATGAGTGGATTGAGAGCAGCCCTGTGGCTCAGGACTTGGGGTACTGGTGGATAAATTGCTGGACATGAGCCAACAATGTACGCTTGCAGCCCAGGCAGCCTTCCCTATCCCGGGCTGCATCAAAAGCAGCATAACCAGCAGGTCAAATCAAGGTGATCCTGCCACTCTGCTCCACTCTGGTGAGACCCCATCTGCAGCACTGTGTCCAGCTCTGGAGCCCTCAGCACAGGAAAGACATGAACCTGTTGGAGCAGGACCAGAGGAGACCACAAAAATGATTAGAGGGCTGGAACCCCTCTGCTGTGAGGACAGGCTGAGAGAGCTGGGGTTGGTCAGCCTGGAGAAGAGAAGGCTCTTGGGAGACCTTCTTGTGGCCTTTCAGTACTTAAAGGGGGCTTGTAAGAAGACAAGGACAGACTTTGTAGCAGAGCCTGTTGTGACAGGACAAGGGGTGATGGTTTAAACTAAAAGAGGGGAGATTTAGGCTAGATATAAGGAAGAAATTTTTTACAATTGGGGTGGTGAAACACTGGCACAGGCTGCCCAGAGAAGCACTAGATGACCCGTCCCTGGAAACATTCCAGGTCAGATTGGATGGGTCTCTGGCAACCTCATGTAGCTGACGCTGTCCCTGCTCACTGCAGGGGGGTTGGACTAGTTGACCTTTGAAGGTCCTTTCCAACCCAAACCATTCTGTGATTCTGTGATTCTACAAAATAGTGCTGAAATGGTGCAAACCCCAGGCAATCCCATGGCAGCCGGAGCTAATGCCACCTCCATGACATCTGGTTTGTATTTCATGGCCTTTTCCTTTTGTATTTAGGAAAAAACATGTTAAAAGGTATTGTTTTGAGCATATCCACACTGCAGCCACACCATCACATGGGAGTGAGCCTTCCTTCACCTTGCACGTGCCCAGCTATCACCAACACTTTCTCCAATGAGTGATCCACTCTCATTGGGAAGACAGTAAGTTCTTAAGGAACTTCATTTTAAGCCTTTAAGAATGAACAACCATAATGACAATGCATGTCCCTGCCTGGCTGCTGCAGATTTCATTCAAAATCTGTGTGATACAAAGTAGGCAAAACAGGGCATGCTCTGGCGGGAGATTCCTGAATTTCTTTGCTGTTGTTGGTTTAAACCAAGCCCTTAGGGATTTTCCTCTTTTGATGTGTGCACATAAATCCTGCTCACGAGAAAATTATGTGTGTGCATTGAGAGAAAGTACTTTCACTGAGATCCAAGTAGTTTATTCTACAAATCTGCATGTGGAGGGTTTTCTGCAGATTTTTCTCCTGAGGCAATGCTCATCTGTGCATACAGTAAAGCAAACTGTAGGCAAGCAGATGAAAGCTGCTAATAGCATAAACTTGTCTCAGAATGTATGGAGTGTGAACCTCACCTAAATTATGCAAACATGGATGATCATTCTGATTTTTTCTTAAAAATACTGGCTGAACTCAGTTGATTGCATAGTTAAGAGTTATCTTTGCTCTGATCCAGTTGCCCAGTGATGTTCGCCCACTGATAGAGGAAAATACTGCCTCTATTTTCATGGTCCCCTGTGATTTTGCTGTTTTGATATTCAGGTGCAATGGTTTGTCAGAACTGTTGAATACAGAAATGCATATATAAGATACGTACTTTTCTGATGATCCTATGAAAATTTTTTTCCGGAAAACATCTAGAAACTATGTTTTATGGCATATATATCTGTCTATTATTACACTCAAAATCTTGTTTATGGGCAAAGAGAAACATGCCTTAACATACATATATATAAAATCAAGAATTTATAATTAGTATTACAGGATCTTAGCAGTCTAATCCAAGAATCTTTACTAGAGAACATAAAATTAATGCAGAAAAAAGAAAAAATAGTCTATGCAGAAAAAAATCAGTATTAATAATAATACAGTTAAAACTCATTCACACTTCCTCATTTTTACTCCTTTTCCTGATAGTATCCCCTCCTCTACTGGGTCCTAAAGTTGGTGGTTTCATTCTGGTTGTGGTGGTTTGGGATGTTATGATGAGCTGTCAGCATCTAGAGGTGGTCACTTCAGGGAATATGATGATCATATTGAAGGCTTCTTCCCCCTGGAGTTGTTTCATCTTTTTTTACATGTTGCTCTTTCTTCTCTGGTCTGCAGCTGGACTCCAGCCAAACTTATTACACATGGCAGCTTTTATGTTTGTGTTAAGGGTTATTGCTGAGCCAGCTCTAGATGAATGCCTGACGCTTTCTATTATCCCCTCCGCCCTTGCCCCCCTTTCCCAAAGAGGGGGAAGAGAAAAGGAGCAAGGAAGAAAGACTTATGGATTGGAAAAGAAAACTAAAATTACTTTAATGAGAATAATAACAATAAAATGAACTATATACAAATATATACAATAGCAATACCAAACCCACCTCCGCTGGTGGCAACCACGTTACCATCACCACTGATGCTGAGAAAGGGCCAGGCTGGACTCAGCAACCGACAGGAGCCGGATTCAGGAGCTGGATTCTGGAACTGGATTTCAAGGATGCATGGCCTGGGATCAAAGGCAGAATGGACAGAGTCCTCTTTAGATGTCAGCCATTGAAGAAGAGCACGAGAGGGGGCAAGATCCTCAGCTTTGTACCAAAAATTATGTCTATGGGATGGAGCACTTTGTTGGTCAGTGCAGGGTCCCTTGTCCTGTCCGCTCCTCCCCGCAGGTGCAGCCTCTCACTCACTGCACCCCCACCTTGGCACACGGGATTGAGCAGTGACCTGGGTCTGCACAGGAGCAAGTACAAGCCAGAGCCTTTCTGCACCCCAGTCCCTGGCAGTAACTGCAAACATCAAGTGTTATCACTGCTAGGAGCAGACACCGTCTGCAGAAATATGCCGTTACCTTCAGAAGGTGCAGTGAGTTAGAAGAGACGTAACTGGGAAGTAAAATCTCTGAGCAGAATGAGTTCTGTTCTAACTCAGACCAGGACAGCTTGTTAGATACTATCTTTTCTGTCTTTTGTTATCCTTAAACCCAGTTTTGTCTAGCTCCAGCTCTGCGTTTCTGCTCCTGACTATTGGCAAGTTTTTTTACAGCCATGGGGTCACCAGTGTGTCCCATGCTTGTGTCCCACCTCTCAGCATCTCATGCCCATGTTCAGGTACTCTGCATCCTGTGTCACCACTCCTCAGTCACATCAGGTCTGCATTTCTCTATGCTGCATCATTATGTTACAGCTGTAAAGCCATAGTGATGCTATTCAAATGTAAATGAAAGTAAAAGAAATTCCTTGGAGACACTTGGTCTATTGGAAAAACTACTGTCAGCGTTAAACCAAAACTAAGTTGAGGGGAGGTCAACAGAGCAAGACTGACCCCCCTCAGTCCTGAGGCCTTGCAAACTCAGTGCCTATTACTAGCAGTGGGAATACTCTATTTTAGGGCTAAGTGGTTATGCTACCCGCATCTTCCCTATTCCTGACTCCTGACAGGATATTCAAGATTGCAAGATGTTTGAACTGGTTGGGATTTGTTACCTGTTTGCCAGAATTAATCTGCAGGGCAGCAGGCTGCATTCTGATCACTTAATATTTCATCACAGTGATTACTTCCAATATCCTTAGTCATGTTGTTTTGCAGAAATCTGACAGATATCTAAAATGAATCACAGGAACAAATGAAAATATTGCCTCTAAAAGCTGATTGACCCATTCTGTGTAAGTCATAGACAAACCTCACCTAAGCCAGGACAGTTCAGGCACAGATATATGGAGAATTAAAAGAAGTGTCACGAATTTTGGGTTACTCAAAACACTAGTTTGAAGATGTTGATCCAAACAAGTTTTCATGCAATCACAAACATTAATTTCCTTTTATTTTTATTTTTAAAAATAGCAACCAACAAGCAAATACACGTTTAGAAATGTCAGTGAAGAGCAATATAAGTTTCTTGCTGTGTAGGTAAACAGATAAATATATTTCATCAGAGTATGGAGGTTAAGGTATGTTTTGGAAATTCAGTGAGTTCTGACACATGATTCTGCCCCCTTCTCGAGAACTAAATTTGCTGCTAAATTTGACCACCATCTTCTAGACTCCAGGGCTCTTTACTGTGGGGCTCATCACGTGCTGCATCTGTGTAAGTCAGAAGATAATTGCATTGACAAGTATGTTTCTGCGCTAACTTTTCTCTTTTCCTGTATGGCTGTACGTCCTTAGTGTGGATGCATATGCTTCCAGTATCACCTGTATAAAAACCATTGATGGGAGCCTGTGACATTTATTCTCTGACTGTAATTGATTTTTTTCCTAAAGTTTTACAGAAGGTGGAGATGTTATTACAGAGGGTGGAGATGTTATTACAGAGGGTGGAGATGTTATTGACTTCAGTAGTCTTCTTTCCTGGGATATTTGCTGCCATTAAAATTTAGATATTTAAATATTAAAAAAATGTAAGTAGATTTGTGTGCTTTTCCAGAAATAAACTACTTTATCCAAAAGTTTAAAAAGGTAATTAAAAATGTAAATTGGATCAACCTTCAGCAGTTTCAAATTTATAATCCTAACCCTCATAGTTACAAATTTCCAAGCCTGATTTTACCAGACAACAGTAGCGATATTCCTGGCCATTGTGAAGAGCAAATTGTTTTTCTATTTTACTAAAGATATAAATTCTCTTTACTACTCTAGTTCTCTCTGTGTAACTTCAAAATCCTGGATCATTACCTCTTAGAGGACTGTCGTGTGTTTCTGTCTATGACCTCCTGTGCCACAGGACTTGGGCAAGCCTTTTGTGCCAAAATCTTCAAAAATGGCTTTTCACTTTGGCTTCCTTACATTCTCTTGCTTTGTAACTCATGCAGGACAAGGCTACTTTACAAAACAGAAGCCTAAGGTTTTTGTACATGATTTCTTTTCAGCAAGATTCACTAGCAGCATGC
>NW_010391151.1:4044-9172 GCF_000710305.1 Buceros rhinoceros silvestris | reverse complement strand
CCCTGATCTTTGGACGCTTTATGTTGCTAAGATCATTTTTGATCTTGGCTAAAGCCTGCACCGCGCTGTGGAATGAACTGACTTGGCCAGCTTAGACACCTCCAGCAGTTCTGCTGTGTCAGGAGACCTGGTCTGAGTAGACCAACAAATCCAACTGCTTGGCTAGCTAAATCAGTTCATGCTGGTCCCTCTGGGGACATCTACATTAGTGTTTTAGTCTGGATAAGGAGTACACTTCTGAAGTGACTGCCTCAATGGTCTCCCTTTCCTGTGCTGCTGTTCTCATCGTGGAAGGGTCTTGGACTATGCAAATGGGATCTATTTTTGAATTAAACTCAAAGAATTTCTCCTGGAGCAGACTTAGTCAAATGCAAATGTCATGTCCTGTGATTGAATGACAGGTGATCTGAATGAAAACAAATGCACAAACACAACACAAAATGGGTCCAATGCAGTCTTCAGGTCCTCAGCACCAACCGTTTGCTCTAGAGATCTACTGTTAGTCTGCACTACATGCAAAAGCCTGTGTTGTCCAAAGTGGATTGCTACTACTTCCATAGCAATAGAGATCTCTACACTGCAATACAATCTCTGGTGTTGAAAAAACACCTTCTAATAAGCTGTCTGGTACAGTCATGTTGGCCTCCCCTCCCGCCTGAAGAGTAGCCAAAGTCTTACTCCACTTCTCCTTCCCTTTGCCCTGTGTGTGTTCTCTCATCCAGTGAGAATGTGGGAAGTCTCAATAATTTCCCAGTACTTACAGATGTCCTGCACTAGCTATGAATGGGGCACAAAACATCTGGAAATCCTGTCTATCCTCTGAGATTTACTGTAGACTTCATGTACCATCAACCCCCTACATGGACAGAGCGAACCCAACATTTTCAGGGTGCATGTCCATCAGCAAATTCATGGTACAGAGCATGCACAATAAATATGATACTTTCTAAGCATGCTGTATCTACTGAGCACAGCTTGTGTCATCAGTTTGTGCCTGTGCAACAAGGGCGATACACCTTGGAGTGCCTGGGCATGCCACCCTCTGCCTGGGAGTATTAATCATTCCTGATCCATCATTCTATACCACCTGGGAGTATTCTTCTGCCCAAGGAGAATCCTCAGCTGCTTCTTGGTTGCAACTTTTAATGCCCTTTGGCTCCTTCACAGACACGTAGGGTTGAATATCTGGGATTCCGTTCTAAAATGAGAATAGCACTACTCATCTCGTGTGAAACGCTTGAACAACCACAGATAAAACCAGCTGAGTGTCCCAGATGGATCATTGCTTATGTAACTAGCTAACCTATGTTTGCAAAATGCTAAGACATTAGGAGGTGAATGTGAATTTGAGTGCAATATTATTATTATTATTCTAACTGTCTTTCAATGTATTTTTAGACAACTACTCTTTAAAAAGAGGAATAGTAACAGATCTGAGAGGCATTTTTAAGTTAGTTCAGCAAACTGGTATTTTACTTCAAGCATTCACTTTTGTGTACAAGGAGTCCTAAATCATTGTTGTGGGTTAGGGCTGGGCTGGCCACTAGAAGAATGACAGATGCTCTCCCTCACCCCCACCCCCTCGCCAAAGGGGAAGAGAAAAGGAAAAAGGAGAGAGACTTACAGATTGGAAAAGAAAGTTAAAACTGCTTTAATGAAAGTAACAATAAAATGATATATGTATAAAACCAATACCAAACCCAACCCCCCTGATGGCACCTGTCACCACTGATGCTGTGGGCAGGCACTGGGTAAGTCCCAGACTGGGCTCAGAGGCAGACAGGAACCAGATGCGGGAGCTGGATTCTGGAACTGGAACACACAGATTGAGATCAAAGGCAGAATGGACAGATCCGCCTCGAGCACCGGCCATTGGAGAAGAGGGGTTGACCCTTGTGATCCCTCAGCTTTATCCCAAATATGACATCTATGGGATGGAGCACCTTGTTGGTCAGTGTAGGGTCACCTGTCCTGTCCTGTCCTGTCTGCTCCTCCCCGCAGGTGCAGCCTCTCACTTACTACACCTCTCACTGTGGCACACAGGATTTAGCAGTGACCTTGATCTCCATAGGAGCGAGTATAAGCAGGAGCCTTTGTGTATCCCAATCCCTGTAGTAACTATAAACACCAAGCGTTATCACTGCTAGAAGCAGACACTGTCTGCAAAAAATATGTGGTTAACTTCAGCCAGTGCAGTTAGTCAGAAGAGACTGAGCTGGAAAGTGAAATCACTGAACAGAATGACTTCTGGCGTAACTCAAACCAGGACATTCGTGAAAGTTCCAGTACACCCCCATCAATGTGTCACCATGAAAATGCTCAGACACACACTCACACACTAGGTGCTCCACAGACTTGTTACTAAGGTGGTAGGCAATCTTCTAAATTAATCTGTTTATGAACAAAAAAATACTGTTAATTTCAATCGAAAATGTTGTTCTTGTATGGACAAAGATATCCGTAACATAACTTTGGGAAGATCTGGTACTTGAGACACTGAAATGAGAAGGTCCAATGACAACTCCTGGAATTAATTCATAGGATTGCATCAGGTTAATTCATGCTGTAAAATCTTTCCAATATGTTTGCACCCTCTTTAATGGGTCTTAGTTCAGGCTTTGGGAAGCATTTACGTGTGATTCTTTAAGGAATCTTACCTGGTTTTGTTGATTTTTTTGTTGTTGTTGTTGTAGAACCTAATTTCATTTGAAAGTGGAATATTGCAAAATTAATCCAGTAGATTGAGTTACTGTCAATTTCACAATTACCAGGAACACTATAATCTTCAACTTAACCTATATACTGCACTTTTCATGTGCAATCAAAAAAGATTTTTTTGACTTGTTTTTTTTTAATAGTCATTCTGGTATCTCTGTTTTACAGGGGAAGACGACAAGGTAAGGGAAATTGAGCAATCTTTTTCAAGATCCCATAGTAAGCTAATAGAAAGTCTGGGACTAGATTCTGCATTTGGCTAAAACATAAACCTCTAAAAATACCATTGGCATATATTCCCCCATATTGGAAGTTTACCACTCATTCAGTCCCAGAAACAAACTCTAGCTGCGCAGTGCTCTCTACTTGTGGTCTCCACTAGGTATAGCTGATGCTTCTTAACTAAAGTCCTTCTTTGTGCCAGTGAAATAAATACTATGCTGCGTACCTTTAAGAACGTTGTGTACTGTAAAGAAACCACAAGTTCTCATTACAGCTCTTCTGCTAACATCCATCGTTCACTTTATCTCCATAAAGAGGCAATGCAAGGTCTCTTGTGCACCTGGCATAAGACATACATTTCATTCCCAGCACCTCACAGAAAAGTGCAACGCCTTGAAGTTCCCATCCCTTAAATAGCATTGACCTTGGGGAAAAAAAGCGTGCTATTTCTACCTTGCTCTGAGAGCTGAGCAGCGGTCTGCTCTGCTTAACAGAGTTCCAACTGCTCGACAAAACTCTGCGGGACACAGCGATCCATTCTGATCAGTGTACAGGAGGTCTCTTCAAAGGCAGAGCTTCCCTTAAGAGCTTTTCCTAGGACACTTGATCACTCTACCTTCATCGCTGTTCTCAACCAGCTTCTGCTTAGGAGTTGGTAACAGATTTTAGTAATCCATAAAGTAAGGCTGTGAAGTGCAGGCAAAACCAGGTTCAACCCAATGGCTGACGCATGCAATGAATTAAGTGCTACTGATTACTCCTTTCACACAGGTGATGGAGCTCAGGGCTGAAGCTTTAAATGTTCATACTGAGTTCAGACTCAGGGGCTGTTTCTATAATATTTACAAAAACACGGACCTATTTTATAACAATAGTGTACTTTTAGTTGCTCTGTATTTTGGGAGATACTCTTAGAAATGAATAGTGCTAATACAAAAAATAGCAAATTAGAAACAAATCCTGCAGACTTCTCAGGAAAACTGTACCTAATATTTATGTATCCCATAAACCTTTTAAAAATAGAACAGAGAATTTACAAAACTGGACCTAAAAAGGAAAAGTTTATCTAATAACAGAAATAGTTTACCCAATATGTTCATAACTGTATGCATTCATTCTTCTAGGGAGCTCTTACATTGAATCTTTCCATTCCATGGTCCTTTTGCTGAGGTCTCCTGTGATAGCAAATTTCTTACCAAATTTGCTGGTGTAAGCTGGTGTAAGGACACTTAACTGCTAGGGACCACACGCATATTATGAACTCCCTTCTCATCGACCTGATGCCTGGGCTAGTGACCTAGGAATCAGAAAGGTTAGCATTGTACTTAAGTAAGTAGTACAGAATAATTTCCACAAATTGTCACTTGAGTATTTCAATAAAATTACTCTTTTGTTTCTTCTTCTCCAATCATTTCCAGCAAATTAATGCTTTTTTGCCAGAGAGATTAAGTGACATGTCAAGGAAGTCAATGAAAGGGCTACAACTGCCGTCTAAGACAATTTTGAGTCCAGTATAAGCAACAGCATATCATTTTCACTTTAATGCAAATACTTTTCAGTCTTCAAGCAGCTGAACATAGACACTGCTATCTTAGCATCTGTACAAGTACATCACACTTTAAAACTTTTTATCCTTACCCTCCCAGTCTTGGAATTCTGCTCTGCTGAAGTTTTATTGCTTTAAGACAGTGTGTACAGATTGTGACTATATTTTCTTCATCTGTAATTTCCTTTACTTTTCCCTGCTTCTCCTCTGTATATGTTGGTTTTACGACTCAGTTTGAAGTTAACTGTTTGCCTAGCTTCCATCTGCTCAGCCAGAGAGAAGTCAGTGAGCCTCTGTTCAGGTGCTTTGGATTTGGGGGCTTTCTAATTCCATGCATGGCACTTAACAACTGCCTGATATGGGTGCAAATAATGAAAATGGCTATCCGAGTCTGTGGAGAATCAAACTGTGATGGGCTGTGAAGCTTTTGAAATGTAAAGGCATATTCAAATGAAATCATATTGTGGCCATTTTTCCCTGGCATTGCTTGCATATTATTTCATGTAACTACTGTGAGAGGTGATGTAGGTCTGAGAACATACGTATCATGTGAGTGTGAGAACAATGCATGATATATCCCACTACTATAGGTAGGAAAAGTGGAAGATTATCTTTGGTTTGCTATTCCCCGTCCCCCTCCCCCCC
>NW_010391151.1:0-3949 GCF_000710305.1 Buceros rhinoceros silvestris | reverse complement strand
CCCCCCAATATAACCGACACCTATGCTTGTAAGTGGAAGTTTTGCATAACAAACAAAGATAGAAAAAACCTAAATATAAGAAGTTTGGCCAAATTCTAGTCATCAACCTAAGCCTAAATAAACAGATTTGTTAAGGGGGAAACATCATTAACACTGCTCAAGAACCATAAAACTGCTCTGTATTTAGCACACGGAAGTGTAAGATCCTCACTGTCTCATTCACGTGAGACATTCTGAGCCGCAGGACCGTACAGGTTTGGTTGCTTCTTCTCTGTCCCAAAAGCCTTGTCCAAGAACAACAGAAGCCACTGCAGAGCATAACATTCAGGGTCCAGACATTCTGAGATGGCTCCCTAGATGCTCACCCCACGGAGTAGAACTGATCTAGTAGATTCATACTCAGACTGGAAGTCCTCAAAGGAAGAGACTGAGATTTTCGGGCTGAGATTGGATGACGTGGCATAAGCAAGTTTGATAGGAGTCATCTCTATACATGCAAGAGGGAAAACTACTTACACTGCCAAGTACAACATTTATTCCAGTTACTGGTTACGGCTCAGTCTGTTCAATTTCTCTGCCTTATGCCCTGCTGGTCAGAAAATCAGTCCACTAACTGAAAAGGAAGAATTTGGCTAAAGAACATAGGGATACAAATATATAATAAAATACCCAATCAACAAAATAATATTACAGCAGCGTATTATCACATCTCCTGATGAAGTGCCTGATAATTACCATGGCTGAAATGAATTTTAATTAACAATGACAAAAAAGATGTTTATAAGAGTTACAATTCATAATTATAGATCCCTCTTTCATAGAGAATTTTGAGAGTGTGTTATATCTGTGTGATGGAAATTTATAATTGTGCTTAGGTATTATAATTGTGCAAAGGTACTCTGTTAATTTTTCTGCACTTTCACAAGGGACTTTTTCTAAATTTACTCTCTTTTCCAAATTCCGAAAAATTAAACTAAAAATAACTAAATCTTAATGTTCTTGAACTGCATCTGTTTGAATTCTTAGTTATTTTTGTTGCCTGATCCTCAGCTGGAGTAAAACAGGAAGTAAAAAATACAAGAGTAGGCGTTTTAGTTTTCCCCAGATATTTGTCTGACAAGTTGTCGGGTACTGACCAAAGGGAGCACATGTTTCTTCATAAAGAATCAGGCATTATATGATCAAGACTTGTTTTCTCCTTTTTGAAGTCCATGAGCAACTCTAAAAAAGAGAAACAGAAAACCAAGAATAAAAAGGAAATCCATTAAGTATCAAAACAATAAAACGGGTGGATTTTATTGCTGCCCATTAGGAAGTTTCTTCAAGTAAAAACAAAAGTTACACCAGACTTTGTGGTCAACACACTGGAGAATGATGAAGGGTAACTTACTTAGGTAGTCTTAAGTTAGCTATACCCGTAGCTGCATGCCCCAGGGTGCTCCTCTTGACTTACTCTTTGGAACTGGATGACGAAGAAATTAATCTTGTTAAACCAGAGTGTGTGCGAGTAACCTTATTTCAGCCTAGGTATACTGCAAAAAGCTTTTAGTAAAACTAATGGAAGTTGGTGTATACACACAAGCTGAATAATAATCATGCAGAAGCATTTAGGACAGGAGATGATAAATGACTTATTTCCTGGATAAAAGTAGGGACCTTAATTTGAGCTTGAAACATCCTGGTTGTGCATTTACACTCTAAGCTACGGATGTGCTTGACTGATCATAATTTTGACAGACTGAAGAGAGACCCATTACTTTGCAGGAAAACTCTTCCACAGACTAAATCTTTAAGATGGGCTTCGATATAAATACCAGATATGAAGCTTTTAGGGAGGGAGAAGATGCACAATTTAACCTTTAATGATCCCTGAGTAGAGACTCAGATCTATCTACTCTGAGAGACTTTCTAGCTACCTGCTGCCATATTTGTTCATTATTATCTCAAAGAAAGTGCGAATCCCCACATTGCCCGTGGTGTGGCCATGTAGGATGGCGAAAATGGTGCCTGCACAGAAATCACAGGTTTTGTTCGTGCCTCTTCCACTGACCTGCTGTGCAGCTTACGAGGCACAGTTCCCAAGACCTCATCTGTGCTAGTTTTGCCATCTGTTAAGTTCTGGGGTACTTGGCGCCATCTTACAATTCTTGTGGTAAATCATATTAAGTAGGAGCTAAATATTACCTCTAGTATTACATGCTGAGACTATTTTTTGACTGTCACGTTTTCACTGCAGGTCTCTGGTTGGTGAGCTGAATATGCCAACTCCTAAACAGCGGCATGAGATGTGCTATGCTGCACAGGTCAGTAAAAGGATGAAACAAAAAAATTATATCAGCAAGACTATTCTGGAGCAAACATTCTTGATTTGAAATTTCAAATCCAACATCCAACACCTTTTAAAACAGAAAATGTGAACACAAAGAATGATCTATAATCATAGTAGTGTAAATGCCTGCTAATGTAATGCAATCTGTTTATGTCAAAATAATACAGACCCAGAAGCACTTTCAATAGCCTACATTTATTCAATAAAGTGCTCAACTCTTTCAAGTAAAATAGTCTACTCCTTGCAGACAGGAAGAAGTTGAGAAAGCAAACCTTATAAAGGCTGAAGGAAAAGGAAGAGAGGATTTACAGGGAGGAAAAAAGGGCATCTAGCTGGAGAACAGTATTTTCTGCAGAGGGCCACTCTCTTAGAAATGCTGATTGCTGAGAGCTGCCAGCTTATAAATTCTTATCAGTGTTTCTGGAACCTGTAATTAAAACAAAAGATGACGTGGGGAAGGTGAAGTATCATCCTGTGAACTACTGATACTGACCTTTTTACAGGATGAAGTTCTACGTTACTGAGCTGAAACTCAGTCTATAAGATCTTTTCTGTGGGTTTCTGCTCGCTTTGGATTTGGTTTAAAATATGTTTTTTAAAAAAAAGACATACGGAGTTTAGAAATTTGGAGAGTTGCATTCAAGAAAAAATTTCTCACTCCTCTATTCTCATTCTACCATTCTTTCCTATGGTCCTATAGCCCTGCAGAAGCCGGGTTAGACTTGTGCCTGTGCCTGGTCTTTCCACAGCCTGCACAGTGCTATCAGACCAGGATGGCGCGGAAAAGTTTTGGTTTTCCATCGCTAGTCACAGGCCATGCTGATATTATCATCTCCACATATCCACCCACACTCCTACTCCTGTCTGCTTCCTCACTTACGTAATTCACTCTGGCTTTATATAGCTCCACTATCTCTGCGTAAAATTTTTGGTCACTTTCTATAAAAAGGCCAATAAACTTCTTTTAAATCTAGCTATGCATGAAGGAAAATGCAGATAATTTTATGAGGGAGGGAACTGGAGAATTTCTTCCTCTCTTTTTCTATTTGATAGGCTAGTTTTCTGAATGCTTGCAAAGTTTCATCCCTGTTTCTGTCTTTTAGGAAACCAGATTCAAGAATATGTGATTGTTTTACCAAAGTATTAGGTTCTTGCTTACGTAAGCCGTGATTTCTCATATACTTCCCAATAAATTCACTGGTACTCCCTGTTTGAAAAAGGACATCTCTTGTGAGCAAGGGCTGCTTCTTGTGCTGTGCAACCTATCAGACAGCTTACAAGAATCTTCTCTTTAAAGTGAGATTGTGAAGGATCTCGTGAAGCTGGATTCCTTACCTGAACTACCTGCAAAACTATGTCAGAAAAATTTGTCAGGTAATACTCTGCACAAATCCAGTCAAAGAAAATCTGGAGCACATTCTAGTTGAAACAGGATTTAGCTGTCCATCTAAAATTCGTAGGTTAGGCACTTATTTTCCATACTTTTACAGCACATTCTGTGATTTTTTTAAACCTTCATCAAATGCATTTGAATCACCGGGTTTATGTTCTACTTTTTCTTATTCTAGCCTTACACTTCCCAGAAAACCCTTCTGTCCTGGGTCCAACATGGTGGAACCG
>NW_010391150.1:14872-42531 GCF_000710305.1 Buceros rhinoceros silvestris | reverse complement strand
ATTTAGTTTTTGCTTTGTTTGAATGTCACATAAGTCAGTAAGGAGTTAATTTTCTATGAATACTAGACAGGAGCTCCTCTGCAGTGTTTCGTGCAAAGTTTCGTGTCTGTCACTGCCCCTTTTTCATGCTTCTGTGGGTATGGAAATGATCAGAGACGGAGTGGGGAGTGGGCGCAGGGCTCGATGCTGCAGCCCCATGACCGCCTGATGTATCACCCACTGCCAGCACCTCCTTCATGCTCCTCTGCTGTTCGTGGCACGCAATGCTCCAGGGAGTGCAGTGGAGGCAGTGCCAGCCCAAATCCACCCTTCCAGAAATTTCTCTGCAAAGCAAACCCTCCTTATTTCCAGAGAGGAGGAACACCCCCAAGTGACAGTGTTGGGGTCACTGTGAAAGTGCCACTTGACACAGTGATAAAACGTGGGCGATGGCAGTGATCAGTTGTGTCAATGTGTTTCATTGTGCTTGGGATTTAATAGTCTTAGATTTGATGCCCGAAATCTGTGTGCTGTGTCGAAAATGGCAGCTTGTCTTTTTTGTGAAACTCTCACTAAGAGTGTAGCTGCCTGCCAGCCATGCATGTTTTTTATCCTCTCAGCAAAGTAAAACCTGTAACACTGGGAGAGAAGCACCCATGAAGCAATGAGGAAAGGGAGTGGTTCAGCATTTTTTCATAAGATGTAAAAGGTAAAAGCTCAGCATTTTAAGGGGTTGTATTGCTTCCTACCTAGATTTGTTAGTATGACTTCGTCACAAAGACAGTCTTTGAATAGCGAAGCTAGTTCATGCATTTGTTACACTATTTAGGTTTTCAAAGCCTCATTTACTGGAAAATATGGAAATACCAATGATGCAGTGTTTTCTAGCCTGTGTGAGATGGCTGTTGTAACCTATGAACCTAAAAGGAAAAGATAGGTCATACTTCCTTAAGCTATTGTGCTCAGCAGAAATTCTCAGTGTATTATATTGTTTTTCTATGTTCAGAAATGTGAGAATTTAGTAACAGTATTCCAATGAAACAAACAAACAAAAATCCTCTGAAAGTCTTTATAGTTGGCACAAAGTGCTGTGATTTTTTTTTCCCAAGCAAAAATATTTAAGTATGTTGTTTCTGTCTATGACAAATTTACGGTGGTGTGTCGTGTTTTATACCCTTACCAATCTGTCTGTATCAGCCTGGAATCAAAAGAGTATAATTTAAGCCAGTATTTTTAACAGAAGTGGTTTTTTTTCCTTTCATGTTTTCATCCTCTTGGGCATTGCCTATTCTTTACTTTCAACGTCCTCACTGGTCGCATTCATTTTTTATTTTTTATTTTGCTCTTTTTCATGTTTTTTTCTTTTTTTTTTTCCTTTGACAATAATAAATTGGATTTGTAACTGTAATCTTCTGAGATGTGCAACTTGGTCATCTTTTTTTAATAAACTGTTGAGTGTGGAAATAATGGAAAAGTAGAATACAGGCTAGTTTCACATGTAAATATTTTGATGTCTAGAAAGTTATGTGCAAAAGAAATAAAACCTTTTTTAAAAAAAAGAATGCTTTTTGCGATTGTTCAGGATTAGCTGTGGTTGACCGTGTGATGTCAGAAAGCTGTTCTGCGAGTGATTTGGCATAATGCTGAGTCTCCCAGCCACACTTTCTGTTGGGCTTATTTGGAGTGGTAACGGTAATAAATTGTTTTTGTTATTACAGTTATTTTTTGTGAACAGTCCAGGCTGGTATCTTGGCTGCTTGCCAATTTCGGCTTCATTCCACTCAGGAATGATTCACTTCATCCCTACTTGAACCTGCCACTCCTGCAGCTCGTGTTTGTAACAGAGATGGACAGATCAAAGAAGTCAGAGCCCCAGAAAGAGGGAAGAAGGGCAGTCCTCATTGGCATAAAAGGCGATTAATTTTAATTGTTAGGATTATTATTTCTTTAATCTATGAGAGAGCTTTAATAATGGAAATTTTGTGAACTAAGTGAGTGTTCTCAGTGATTAATCATGGTGGTTTAAGAATAATAGGTTTTTTGTATGTGGACTTGGAGCCTTATACCCACCTGGAAAACAATATGAACAAGGCTACTGGAGTCCCATCAGGTGAACAGGAGGACTCAGTCTAGTAGGTGCCGTGCTGAACATTGTGAGTTGTGTCACAGGGCTGAGTCCACAGAAACTACCAAAGAGGCGGACCCGTCTGTATGAAGTGCTTGAAGGACCTGATGTGAAGGAAAAAGTTTTTAGTCAAAACCTTTTTAATAACTGTTTTAGATTAACACCGAACAAAGCAAGGTACTTGGTTTTGTATTGATTTGTCCCAGATGCTATTGTGCATAGGTCTGTGTTCTACATTTCCAGTGGAGTGAATGTTTTGGTCAGAGCAAAAACTAGAAACAGACAGTAAGGAGGAAGAGCTGCATTCTTCAGAAGAGGATGAGGATCCTTGCCTTTAATTAGCAGGCGTTCTCTTCTCTCCTCTTCTCTCTAGTAAGTGTCCTGCTCAGTTTCCTTGTTAAACTGTTTCTTTGTTGTTTGAGTAGTAGCAAAAGTAGTCCAGTGTTGCCCTTCTTCAGTCATTCTGCATCCCAAGGTAGGTTGCAGTGGTACTGCTTCTCTTTGCTGCCACGCTGTGGAAAAAGAAGCCTGGTTTGGATGCTGTACTGTGTTTTCCACAGCATGGCAGTAAAGCAAAACATTGCAGCTTTATTTCACTCACAAGCTGGGTTGGCTTTTTTTTTTCTCTTTCTTTTCTTTCTTTCTTCCCACTCATACTAAGAAGCCAGTAAATACATCCTTACAGTTTTTGTCTGGGGTAGAGATTGATGCTGCTCTCCTCCAGTACTGTGGGACTGTGTTGACTGATAAAATCACCCTGGAAAGAAGTGAATTTTAAATAGAGTAACGTGCTTCTGAGTTAACCGTGTAGATGTGAGTTTAACCACCAACACCGTATTCGGGAGTCTTATCTGGGTAAGAGTGGCACTGAGAGTCACTTCAGATTCTAGGACTGAAAGACATCGTGTGGCAAGGGGCTGCATGCATAGGGAGGGGACGCTAGTGCTGTGCAGCTCATGGGACAGTTTAGCTATGGGTCAGAAATCTCCCTCATGAGCAGAAGTCTGTTCAGGAGGGAGCAAATGTGCTCGGACATGGTCTTATGTGGAGCAACCCATTTTTGATTCTTGAGCCTCGGGCTCTTGCCAGGTTAGCTTTTGGTGAGCATCTGCACGGAATTACTGAATGACAACTTAGGTAATAAAAACCTGAGTGTTAGATGTTTAATTTTAAGTGTCTGATCCACTACATACCTACTGTAGATGTAACTTGTCAGACAGTGAGCAGTGTTGGCCAACCACAGTGGCAAATGCACTGGATACTTTGTTCAGTGAAGAAAGGTACTGCTAATATCTGCTTTGGCTATTCTCTTGCTCTTTCCTGCGCTCTTTGTTTAGAAGTTTTTGTCTTATTCCTTCCCATCTTCCATTTCCACGTCCTTCATTTTTCCCTTCCCTTCCAACCAGCAAAGAATCTGAGCTGTAAGAATTGTGGGAACTCTCAGGCCTCCCGGTCAGTCTGCTTTGGTCCTTTTCAGGAGAGGAAGCAATACAGGAAATAGTAGGTCGAGCCTGCTATAGGCTACCACCATTTAAAGGCCATTCATATGCACATGAAAAACCTTTTTCTTCTTCAGCTCCCTTGCAACTTCTTTCAGTGACATTAGCTAATATTTCTTTTTGATTAATCTCTTGCAAAGAACGGTTGATTCCTTTAATGTTACAACAACTGGGCTTAGAAACAACAAGCTGTCTAGAAAAAAATAAATTTGCTTTGTCACAAGACAAGGTCTTTTCAGGTTTCAGTCTCTACATCTTCAGCTGCCTGTGAACATCTGGGAGAATAAATACATAGGACCACAATCTTAAGATAACTGTGGAGTTCTTGTTATTTTATTTTGTTGTGTGGGGGGTTTTTGGTGGATTTTTTTTTCTCCTTGAGGGTGAAAGGTTTCGATAATTAGCTTTTGTCCTGGTTTTTTGGATTCTGTCAATCAAGTTAGTTACATGTGTGGCAGAGTGCTTTGTTGAACGTTGCACCCTATGATGGCGAATGGTCTTATATAAATACAAGTACTAAAAAGACTGAGAGGGTATAGTATTCTCCTGCATGAGTATGTAGAAGATGCTTTCTCCAAAGGTTATGAAGCATCACCTTGGAGTGGTGGATCAAAAAACACATTTAGATCTTTAAGAATTATTCCTGCATCATCATAATAATAGTAGGAATGATAGTTACTACAAGAAGAACCCTTAATTTGGTGTGAAAATCAATCTTTTTTGTTATGTGTGTTCTTAGCACAGAGAAATACCTTTCTTGCCTGAAGTAATTAAAGTTATTATGGTGGGATTGTGACTTCATTAATTTTCTCGAGAAATCAGAAGCTAGGTGAATAAAATGCAATCGTTAGGTCTGGGTATGTTTTCTGTTTATTGCAAGGAACTTCTGTTTTTTTTTTACTTAGTTTTGTTTTTGAGGATGGAACTGAAAGGTGTGATCATTTGTTTAAAAAAAAATTAGAATATATTTAATCACAGACAGTTACAAACTGCAACCTCTGATGGGGGTCCCAAGTAGCTTGCTGTTGGAGATACTGGGTTTAGAATTCTTTTCCAGTTTCGTTGAAGGTAAAAGCCTGATTTGATTTTTTTTTTGTTGTTGTTGTTTGGTTTTTTGTTTGTTTATATGACTTGTGGATATGCTCACAGCAAACTGAGAGCTTACTTTTAGGTGACTGCTAGAGTGCAGAAACTCATATGGTTATAGTATTGTCTTTGTTTGCATTGCCTGTTGAGGTGCTTAATGCAATATACTGGCAAATCAGAACCAAAGCACATAATTACACAGAAAATGTGGACTTTGAAAGGCACATGCCTGTTACTAAGCTGTCTCTGATTCATTCACCTATCAGGAAGAGTCAAAGTGTTAGAAATGTTAAAGGAAAATTATTCTTGATTGCATCTGTAAGCTTTGGCCAGACACTTGCATTTTGTTCTTCTGTGATTGCACTTAAAACTTTTTATGCTCTTTTGCCTCTAAGTATTTTGATAACCCTTGGAGTCAGATCAGCTTTTCTGATATATTCCTTCTTAAGAGGAACAGAAATAGTAAAGGGGAATTCTGTGGCTCTATTTGGTTTCTATGCAATTCCAATTTGTCTGAAAATTTGAAATCCAGATATTTGCCATTTCACTTATGGATTCATAGGTGGAATAATCATGGAGGGAGAAACAAGAGGAGAGGAAAGGTGAAGAATAAAAATGGGAAGAATTAGAAAAATCTGTGCAGGAACTGGGAGTTGTCAGCTGTTCAGTGGTTTGGAACAAGCAGCCTGTGCTATGTCCTGTTCATTCAGTCCTTCTGTCTCTCTTATCTGTGACTTCTGTCTTCATCCCACCTAAAATGCCCTGAGCTGATATGACATGAAGGTGAAGATTGTGGTTAGGGATGAGGGGGCTGATGCCCCCAGGAATACTGATTTAGCTATTAGTTAACAATAGCTATTGGAATTTGTTCTCTTTGAGTGCATTACTTGGAGTATCAGAGTAGTAAGTGGGCAGGTAGTCATGAGAACATGTGAAAGAGAAGAATTCCTCCAGGGGATGAAATTTTCTTTCTTATCTTTTGTATTTTTGGTACCATGTATGCATTACTTACTGTTTGTGTGAATAATGCTACTTCTGTACATGGCGATGTGCCTTGTTAACAGTTGGTATTTTGGTATTTAAAGGTGGAGGTGAGTGAGGGAGTACAAGGAAAGTTTGATCCAGCAACAGGACTGCCATTCACAAAACCAAAGTGGAGCATTAGCTCTCCACTTCCAGATTGCCACTCAATTAGTAATTAAAACTGATGTTCTAAAATTGCCATTTTACAGCATGTTAGGTTTTTCTTAAATAAGTGGCTTTGCCAGTTGTTTTTATTTCTATGATGAGGTGGCCTCTCTCACATGTATTACATTATATCCTCATGCCTTCTGTATGGAGAAGAGGAGTCAGTGTTGTGGACTTGTTCACTTGCTCTTACTTGTGCATATACACATACACATGCTTACTTTCTCTCATAATATCCATAAGAGGGTTAAGGGAGGGAAGGAGAAGAATATAAACAGAAAAACCACATCCTGACAGCTGCCTCCAGTTAGTCCTGTTTTTCCCCCTGACTTTTAAATCTTACAGTGGCTCCTAATTTGTGCCACATGAGTCTTTTCCCAGTGGGGCTGTTTGCCATTTCCTTTTTGCTTTCATTTGATCCAAAGTAAACAGTTAAAAAAAAGAATAAACCAATTCAAGGCAGCTATCAATTGACTATCAGCTTTCAGGTGTCTAAGACAGAAAGAAGAGGGCATATTATTTTGAAGGTAAGAAGGGAAAGTGGGACTGAAAACCTGATGCCTTTGTGGACCAGAAAAGTATTTCCAGGTCAAGTCTGCTTAAGACAATGTGGTCACAGTTTGTCCAGGAGATAAATTTTGGGATGGTTAATTGTTTTATTAATATGTGTAAAAACCTCTTCATTAAAAAGCCTTTTTGAGTAAAAATATGTGGGGTGCATGATTCAAGGGAAAAAAAATCACAACACTTTACTAGTAATTCATGAGATATTGAGACCCTTTTCATGGGGACCTGTTGGATTATGCAAACATTGCAACTATAAATATGGCAATGCTATTTGTTTGCTGATTTTTAAGATGAGGTTTCCTACAAAGTCTGAATGTATACTTCCTGATGATGATGATGAAATGAGTGTTTAGGAGCAGGGCAGACCTTTCTCTTAGAGATGTATAGAGCATGTCTGAATAGCTTTCTTCTGCCTGTCCAGTTAGGTTAATCTCTTCCAAGTACAAATCACTTATCACACCTGTAAAAATAAACAAAGTAATTTATCATTCCTGCACAACATCCTTGTGTCTAAATTGGAGAGACAAGGATTTGACATATGGTCCGCTTGGTGGATAAGGAATTGGCTGGATGATTGCACTCAAAGAGTTAAAGAGTCAACACCTCTACATCTGAGTGGAGACCACTGAAAAGTGGCGTTCCTCAGGGGCTGGTATTGGGACTGGTGCTATCTAACATCTTTGTCAATGGTATGGACAGTGGGATTGAGTGCACCCTCAGCAAGTCTGATGACGATACCAAGCTATGTGGTGTGGTCTACATGCTGGCAGGCAGAGATGCCATCCAGAGGGACCTTGACAAGCTTGAGAGGTGGGCCCATGCAAACTTCATGAAGTTCAGTGAGGCAAAGTGCAAAGTCGGGCACCTGGGTTGGGGCAATCTCAAACACAACAGTGGGATTGAGTGCACCCTCAGCAAGTCTGATGACGATACCAAGCTATGTGGTGTGGTCTACATGCTGGCAGGCAGAGATGCCATCCAGAGGGACCTTGACAAGCTTGAGAGGTGGGCCCATGCAAACTTCATGAAGTTCAGTGAGGCAAAGTGCAAAGTCGGGCACCTGGGTTGGGGCAATCTCAAACACAACTACAGGCTGGGCAATGAGTGGACTGAGAGCAGCCCTGTGGAGAAGGACTTGGGGGTATTGGAGGACGAAAAACTTGAACATAAGCCAGCGATGTGTGCTCACAGCCTAGAAAGCAAGTTACATCCTGAGCTGCATCAAAAGAACTGTGGGCAGCAAGTTGAGGGAGGTGATTCTTCCCTCTACTCTCCTGATACCCTGCACTGTGTTCAGCTCTTGGGCCCCCAAGATAAGAAGGATGTGGACCTGCTGGAGTGAGTCCAGAGGAGGGCCACAAAGAATCAAGGGTCTGCAGCACCTTCCTTATGAGAACAGGCTGAGAGAGTTGAGGTTTTTCATTCTGGAGAAGAGAAGACTCCAGGGAGACCTTATTGTGGCCTTCCAGGACTTAGGGGAGTCCTTCAGTAAAGATGGGGAGGGACTCTTCATCAGGAAGTGTAGTGATAGGACAAGGGGTAACAGTTTTAATCTAAAAGAGAATAGATTTAGATTATAGGAATAAATTCTTTACTGTGAGAATGGTGAGACTCTGGAATAAGTTGCACAAAGGAGTTGTGGATTTACCTCCTTGGAAGTGTTCAAGGCTGGATTGGATGGGGCTTTGAGCAACCTGATCGAGTAGAAAGTGTCCCTGCCCTTGGGACAACTCAAACCATTCTATGCTTCTATTATCGTGTCACTTGAAAAAGAATTCTGTTCTATGTTTAGGAAGGATCTAAAGGATTTCCATGGCATTTCCTCCAAAAAAAAAAAAAAACCAAGCAAGCCAAAACAAGAACTGATGCCAAAAATAATGCACTTCATATTGAGATTTCCAAAATAATTGGCATCGCCAGATCATTATTGGTTCTGCCTTACAGTATTAGTATTTATTATTAAAACCTACCTTTCCAGCTATCTAGGTCTGTTTGTGAAAACCTGTCACTCTTATTATTGAAGCTCTGTGGGGAAATTTGGAAGCGTGTCTACATAGGCTCTCTTCCTGTCTTTTCCTAGCTCTGGTGGCCTGAGGTTTTTTGGAGGGGGGCAGTCAGTGCATAAGGATTGAGTGGAGAAGGGGAAGGAGGACTAGATAACATTTTTTCATCTTACCTACAGTTTGTATGAGGGTGATTTTCAGAAAGGTTATTCCTGTTGTAATGATATGTGGTGCATTTCTGTAATCCATCTTTTCTGCAGTGTTTTGCAGGTTCTCCCATTTCTCAAAAAAAGTGATCCGCTATGATAAAGTGAGCTGTGTTTCTTAATTTTGCTTTCATCATTTTCTGTGATGTTGAAATAACTAATACCGAAGTCATTCTTTAATGATAAAGACTAATGCAATCGGTTTTGAACACCTAATTATTTCTCAAACGGATAGTCTCGTTGGCTTCATTTGAACTGCAGGCACAAGTGGAATCCGAGGGACACTCAGAATCCTAAGGGGGTAAAATAAGCTCTAGTCCTTGCTGTAGTCCTGTAGGAAAACAGTGTATTGAGGGCTAGCTGAGGTTTGGATGCGTTTGCCCAGAAAAGCGAGGAGAGACAAGTACGGCAGAAGTGGATCCTGAGGTCTGTCAGGTCTTGGGAGAGTGATCAGACAGGTTAGAGGGTGTTCAGACACCTCTGGGAGAAGTTTTGGAGGGAGGGTTGGAGCTTGGCAGCAGCCAAGGTTCTGAACAGGTAGATGGAGGCAAGTGTAAATGAACACTCAACTTCAGAGAAAGCAACCAGTAGTACCTGTAGGTGGCATAAGGTGCCTCATATGTGTTTTCTTGTGAAATCGCAGGTCTGTCTAGTGAAATGGTAGAGAGTGTGTGTGATATCTGCTGCTGCGGTCCCAGTGAGAAACTGAGCTTAGGGGACGATTATGGGTGTCTTCTGGGATGCGGCAGCTGAGGTATTGAACTATAGTTTGATGTAGAAAGTAGGATTGCTATCCAAATGCTGCTCACTTTTAACAGTACCAATTTTTAATTTTCCTCTCCTTTTTTAAACAAGGAATCTGGGCTTATTCTATTTGCAGTGACTGGTGAAGCTAATGCATTTCTGTAGCATTTGCTGTGAGTATTTATGTAACCATGTTGCCATGATATCTGTGCAAATTTTTATCTAAGTAAAAATACCCCAAATTCCTCCCTGCCTTCCCAATATTTTGCAACTGTCCTAGTGTTTATTGTGGTAAAATTCATCAGTGGGGTTATGATAAAGTACAACAGCAGGGTTACTTTTTTTCCTCTTCCCAAAATTATGTAAATAAATGAAAGAGCAGTCCCTGTACAGTTTCATAGTAGGGAGCATTCTGTTTATTCTTATTTTTAAAATACTATTGAGGCATGAACTCAGCCAACAGCTTATCAGTCAGAAACACTGGAATCTCCAGTTTTCTGTCTTTTTAGCACGTGTAAAAGAAAAATAATAGTAAAAAAATATAATTAAGAATAAGACTTAAATAGAAGAAGTAGAATATTAGAGAATTTCTTCTTTAACATTTATTGAAATGAATCTTACTATGCTCAATGTATTTTATGGACAAGCAACAAGGGAGCTTCAGGACCAGAGCTGCTCTCCCTGAGCTTTTGGTTTCATTTTATCAGATTTACGTAACCTAAGTAGTGGACTGTTTTTTATTTCTGCCATTTTATTGTCAGATTTGAGTGTCTTTATGTGCTCTGATTTGGTCTTATGCTTTGGAGAGAGCATTTTGTTTGGCATATTGTTTCGGTGAGCCTAACAGTGAGCATGTAGACCAAGAAAAGCTCATTTCTAGGGGAAAAAAAAAAAACCAAACCACCCATTAGAAAAAAGGCACTAGAAAAAACTGCCAGTAATTGGATAGCTAAGTTGAAGAAGTATTTCTGTTGCAGGTTTATGTCTAAGTGAACAAGTTATATTGCAAACTATACGTTAATTTCCCTAGTTACAGTTTTCGCTGAACAACTAAAGGAAATACCTGAGAGGGAGGGGCGTGGCACTGGTGATGGGGCTGGGAAGGAGGTGTTCTCTGCAGGAGATGGAAACCGGGATAGAAATAAGGAGGGAGACATGAGCAACTACTTTATGCCAGAGAGAGAAAGCAGTGCATGCACCACACGCATGTACACAAATGTGTATGTTTATGCTACTGTGACAGGGGTAGGTGTTGAAGTAAGTATCAGCGATGCACAGTTTGTGGGATTTTTATCGCTGGCACCACTGTTTGCCCAACTGGATATAGTAACACATGCTTGTCTCCTCCAAAACATTCCTTTCATCTCCAGCTAATGCTGTTTAATGGACCTGGATAAGTACTGCGTAAACAGAAGCAGAAGCTGCGTGGTTTGTGTCTGTGTGTGTGTGTGTGAGGGAGAAACTGTATTTAGCTTCACTGTTTTCACTCTCTCTCTGAAAGAGCAATTAGAAAAATTGAGCCTAGAATGGAGGAATGTTGGGAATAAGATCTTTTGCTCTGCTGCTAGATTTTTTTCCCCTTGAACTATCCTACATTTTTACAAATAAAACACAGTCTGGGTTCTGTTCGTGACATGGCAGAAGCTTAATAAGAAAACAGTATTTGCTGAGATCTTCAAAAGCCTCCTCCTACCTCCTACTCTGTCTTGTACCCTGAGCCGTATGAGGGGAAGGCGGTCCAACAGTGAAGACGTGCAGTATTTTTTAGAAGGACAGAGTAATGCAAGTTCTTCAGAGTTTTTCATGACGTTGAAGTGAAGGTAACTGAAATACCTTGAAGGAAATACAATTTCATGCATCATCTTTCTGCGTATGCTAAAGCTGAAGATGCAGTTAGACTGCAGGAGTCATGTACAGTGAAAGAAACTGCCACTGTTCACAGTTATTCTTGTTTCTTGTCTGTTCAGTATCTTAAGCTGCAAGTAATAGATCTTGGCCTCCTGTGTGAGGTGTATCTATTTCTCAACAAATCCCTGGTCTAGTTAGTTGTTTCTGCATTTATTAAATGACATGGAGGACCTCCCTTTGCAAAGAGTTGTTTCCTTTCCCACTCCTTATGAAGATGAATTAATAATTTTTCTCTCTTAATTAGGTTCCATCTGCTGTTCCTGTCTTGAATTCTAAAGGTTATAGTTATTACCATATTCATAAAATCACCCAGCTGTGTAAGAGAACTTTAACAACAATTTTAAAGCCAAGTTCCTCTATTATGCCTCATTCAGTATACATTTTGCCACCAGTGATAAGGAAGCTGATCAGGGGCAAGTCCTGCAAATGCTTTTCTATTGTCTTACAGCAGAACCATTCCACACTGCCAAGAGAAGTATGTCTGTATTTCAGTAAAACTCATACCGACTACAGCATCCAAACACAAAATGCCCAAATAACCATAGCTCTTGGGTGGATATCTTTTAATATTCTGCCTTCCTCTAAATCTGTAGTGCTCAGTATCTTGTTGCTAGTTATTATAGGATGAATGCTTAAGAATATAGACTGGCTTTTAGTGGAGAGTGGATTTGGCATGAGCAAGCAGCCTTGGCTTTCTGTGTCAAGAAATCTGAAAAGAAAGTGTGATAGACTAAGATGAATACTGTGTGATGGTTGAGTGATGATTCATTTGTCTGTAAGGGGCAAAGGGCACTAGGGATCTGACCTTCATGTGTGTGTCACTTCAAGACCTGCAACTATAAGACAATTACATTGCAGATTTTGGCATGAGGTTAAATTTTTCTTCGTTCTCACCCTACATGTACACACCTTTTCTTACCTTTCTCTGCATTTCTCCCCCTTTTTTCTCACTTACTCTGTAGCAAGTACCTGAAGCTAAAGCTTACTTTCATCTACTTCCCAGCCATCCATTACTTCTGATGGCTTACACTGGTTATCTTTTAAAAGATAGTACGTTTACAAAATGAAAGAAAACAAAGGTATCTCTGGATTGCTTCCTTGACATAATTCCTTTCTTTTCAGAATACCTGGTTGTTCCACTGATAACTAAATAGTATGGTCACTGTCTGAAATCAGCTTTTAGAAATCAGTTCCTCATCTGGCTTTGTGGGTGATTTCTCAGCTCATCCAGTGGGTGATTGTCTTTGTTTCTGCCCTGGATTATTTTTACTCTCACAGTCTGCAGTACTGTACAATGTGCTTTGCTGCTAGGTTGATCTGAGCGCACATACAACAAGACAGATTATCTTCATCATGTGAATTAGAGAATTCCTGCAAATCAGATGTTTTGGGGTCTGAGAGTTTAGATCTGACAATTCTCCTCTGGTCAATTTTAATACCTTACTTCACCCGTAACCTGTTTCACCCCTCACTCAAAATTACTGCCTGTTTATTTTGATGTATTGCCAGATGTTACCAGCTTTGTACCTAAGTGCTGAAAAGGAACACATGCCTCTTCTGCCTTCACAGGTCAGTGTATTAGTGTGAGCTACTGAGCAGAGAAAGTGCACTGAAGGCTGTGGGTGAAGATGGCTGAGAGGTTGCTCAGTGATGGAGGGACAGGCAGGCAGCTGGTATTCAGCCATCCCAGCATGGTTTGCCAGAGACATCTGTCAGTGCCCTCAGTCCTTTGTTATAAAGGTGGTAATTTTTTGCCTCCCTGCAGTGGTGAATTACAGTGCTCAACCCCTGCCTGTGTTCTGGTTTGGGTCTATTTCAGAGGTTTTGTCTTCGTGACATTTGAGAAGGGCCACGGATCTCTGGTGCGAAGTGGGTTAAATGTTTGTTAATGGCTGTTAATACTCTTTTTGCAGTTGAAAATTGTGCACACTTCATTCCTCTCTGCCTTACATCTCACTTGGTTCCCTACCATGCTGCCTGCTATGTTCTTGACAGGGACAAGCAGCGATATACTCATCATTGCTGTCTGTGGAATGAAAACCAGTATGAACTGTATGCGTGTGGTGTGCAGAGTCAGTTATATATATACTCGAAGTTAGAGTCCACTGAAGTATTTAGGTACTGGAGAAATAATCTTAGCTGTATTGCCATTTAATTAACTCTTGATGTAACTGGGAAAGTGTACACAACTGTACTGTACATCCTGTCATCTATTTCAGAAAGTAGCAATATATTATCGGAGCTAAAAATGAGACCACATTTAATTTCAGCTTTTGGTGATAGGTTTTTTGGTTTTGAGTCTAATGATAAAGGAGCCGAGGGCATCTCTTCAGTTGATTTGTTTGTCTAGCATCAATTGCATTCATGCTTGCAAAGAGAACCCTAGGACATGGATATTTGACAATAAGCTATGAATTTCCTTTATCTAATACACATTTGAATGTGTATCTTCGAGCACTCCAAGAATCCTATATTTCTCAGTGCTGCTCTTAGAGTTAAAATTTTGAAGAAGAAATGCATCCCAGGAGAAGGGTCAGATTTGGGTTGCATTTGTGAAGCTCAAATTTCTATTTGGGGATGGGCACCACTCTGGAGTTTGTATCTGATGTTATTTTAAGCCTGATGAAATATGTGGTTATTGCCAAATAATTTTTTTCCCTAAAGCCTTTTGTGGGTGGGTAGGTAATACCTGCCTCTCCTTCTGTCCTCAGGGGACAGAGTGTATTTGGTTCCCATTTACAGATTTGTCAAACATGTCTGTTGCTGACCTCTTAACAAGTTGTTGCATTCATCCCCATCTCCATTTTCTCTTGCAGTCTTAAGGACCTCTTGGAATTGCAGTAATTTTAGGAAATATCTCTTGGGGAGTGGAATAAATAGCAAATACCTCAGCCTCCCTACATCACCTTAATTGTAGTTATTCTTAGGATATGGATTTTACTGTGTGTCTCCCATCTCTAGTTTGTGGTTGCTATTCCAGAATTTGGTGTTTTAGCTTTGCCCATTTTGCTGAACAGAGCAAGTCTGCCTGGACATGGTTTCGTGCATGTGTGTGAAGGCAGCTGATGGCTTTGTATTTCTTTAACTTAAGATGCTGCTGTAGCAGCTATAGATTTTGTTTTTTTTCATAGAATTATCAGCCTCACATTTTAGAAGGCTGAAAAGCTGTTGAAATCATAAAGGAATGTGGTTTGTTTTTGGTTTTGTTTTTTAATTTGGATACTTCTTATTCTGAATTGAAAATGATAGCAATTTTGATCTTATTTGAAATGTAACATACAAGAAGGTGTGGATTAACACTCCCTCTTGTGTGGTTAGTGTCTTTTTTTTTGTGTAAGATGAATGGATCTAAAGCAAACCAGTAACACTTCTTTTTTCTGGCTTGGCTCATTGATCTGGAAAATTAGGAATTAGCAACTGGGAAAGACTAACATCGTTTTTGGCTTACTTACTGGAGGAAGTTGTGGGGATGACCCCTAACAAAGGTGGTTGGTGGCATTCGGAATGAAATCCTGCTGTCTTGGGATTAGTAGCAGTTGCTGAAGCAATGAGTAAAAATAAATTAAAGGCTGGTCATTTTTTAATGTTTTAGAACAATAATGAGGAAACAGCAGAAAAGGACTTACCTCCTTGCCCAACAAATGGAAGAAGTGCCCCTCCTTTATTCTGGTGGAATTCTTGTAAAGTGAGAATCCTAGGTGGAAAAGTGTTGTTGTGTTGCACTGAAGTGTGCTTATATAAAATTATCATGTATTCTCTGCTGTAAAATAGGCTCACTGGTTTAGGTACTGTGTATAGCTTAAGGCCCCATGTGAGACTGCACGTCAGTGATCATAGGACAGAATAAAAAATTTTCTTCCTCTTCTCTAAATGAAGTGGAATTCTGATATAGAGCCAGTCAGTGGAATGCTGCCTCTGCCATAAAAGCCAGAATGATATATGCTTTTTTGCCATAGAGGTAAAGCACCTGCTTCGCAAGAGCAATCAGTGAAATTACTAGATGTAATTGATGTTTGTGCAAAACAGGGACCATTTGTTTTTTTCCTTCTTGTGGTTAATGTTCAGTGTGATAATGCAAATGAGTCCTCCATACTGCTTCCTGCTCTGTCCTGTCACTTGTACTTTTTTATCTTTTCCCTTTGTCTCATGGGTACTAGCAATTGCTAAATGGCTTTTATTGAGGATAATATATTTAGGAAGCAATTTCCTTTTGAGTTTTTTACTGCTACCTCTCCCTCTCTGTGACCTAGGGAGTGGAAGGCTGATATAATGCAGTTATCTTTCCAAGTTGAGTCATTTTAAAGCATGTGCTTGTAATATATGGTTTTTAATAATCTCCTGCCATAGAGTAGAAACTGGTCTCTGAATGAGGACGACCAGATGAAACTTGCTTCTGTGTAAACAAGGCTTGGGCAGAATCAGCCAATTTCAAGGTGGATTAGTGTCAGCACAGTGAAACAGGATAAGGAAAGCATGAATATGGGGAGAATTTAAGCATCACATGGGAAAAAAAGAAAAATCTGCATGGGATGGTTTCCTTTCCTCAGTCCCCCAAAATCTTCTTGTCCTGTCTCATGAGCCTTTTGTTCTTCAGGCATAGGACAACACAATAAGACAAAAAATGAAGGGAGAGCTGTCCTTCTGTGAAGGTGAACAGAATGTAATACTGGTTGCTCACTTGTCCTGATCTACAACACTGCAGGTCCAAATCAACAGGTTTCTGTTCCTGATGCTCATCCCAGGTGCTACCTCAGCTTGCTGTCCTGTTTTTTACCAACCTGAGGTTTTTGTTTTAAGCATATTGGTATCTAGGAAGGAAGATATATTTTAAAGAAAAAAGGCTTTGTAGGGTAACATATTTTGAGAGAATTGTGCCAGCTACATTGTCAGAGAGTTCTTAAGCTTTGGATATCTGGCCACTTGCAGAGACCTTCTTTCTTAGGAGTCCATCCTGTAAATATCCTTTCATTGGGAATGCTGTGTTTAGGCTGCAGGTGCACTTTTTTGGCTTTTCGGAGTGGTCCCAGGAGATGCTGCTCAACTTGCAGCAGTAAGTTGTATAAAAACTTGCATGTACTGCACATGTACCCTTGAGAAATGGCTGAGCAGCCTGGAGCTCATGTTGTCACTGACTTTTTTCTTACCCTTTACATCTGCGTTGTGATAGTTCAGGACATGCTGTGTGGTTAAATGGGTTTCTGCAGCAGGTCGCATGTGCAACGCTGGTTTAACAGGGTCTTTTTATTCTGTCAAGGCTATAGTATATCTAAATATTTTCCCCCTTCAAATTATCTTTATTCTTGAAAACAGTAAAATGTGCAATTTACCTTGGGAATCTTATTTTATGGGGTTTGCAAACAGCTTACTCATTCTTAGTGCTTCTCTCAGATGTGAATTTTTTTTAATGGCCTGCTAAAATTTTCTGAAAATGAAGCTTTAAAAAACTGAAGGTTTGCACATCTGAAACGATGAAGAAAAAGAAACCCCTGAGAAATTTCACTGTGATTTCCATGTTGGGAGTGATGGCAGGGTTTTTGCCTTAAGGAACAAAGAATTAGCAAGAGGCAAAGCTTTTGCAGAAGTTTCAAAGTAATTATGTAGTTGTCCAAATCTGCAGCAGCTCATTGAAAAGCATAAAATATAGTACTGAATCAGAATGTTCCTAAACTATATAATTCGGGATAGCATAAATGTATTTCATATTAAGTGGGATCTTATATTGTTTTGTTACCTTGATGTTACTCTTCTTGTCAAAAGTGGTATGTTTCCAGATTCCATTTCCTACTGATAGTTAGTCCATAGTTTACTAGTAATATCCTACTTACACAGTTTCTCCAGGGCTGTACTATGAAGGGAGTTTTTCTTGGGGTGAAACATTTCTGGAAGCAGACTTGTTTTTACTGGGGAGCTGCATGTTGATTGGCAATGTTTTCTAAGCAGGTTCAGTCAACAGCATCACATATCTCTACAGAGGTTTCTGAGAAAGAACAGTTCTTTTTAACAGTCACTTTCTATCGCCCAGCTTTCATTTTACCTCTCTTCACAAATATAAATAATCCCAAAAAGTTTCTTATTTTTTCCTCCCCCTATAAAAATGTATGCAAACCAAGAAATGAGACATTTCTGCTGTAATGTTTTGGATAAGCTTCCAGCTTTACTAACCCTATTTTATTCTAATCTTCTGTCACATACTGTAGATCTTGGCAAGCTGAAAGTTGTGGATCAGCTGTTGTTTTAATTTTATTTTCTAAAGATGTGATATGTTTACCCAAACAATGAAAAGCTGTGAAAAGAGCTTGATAAACTCCTTTCTGCACCTCGTTTCCTCCACTGGAGTATTCCAGGGGTATATAAAATATGAAGTAGTCACCCTGCACCTCAGGAAGAATCCAGCTGCCTTCTTAGGGTGGAATAGATACAGGACAACAACTCTTTGAAACCATAAAAGGAATCTTGACTGTGAATTATTCAAGCTCTTTGTCCAAAAAGCAAAATTTCTCCTTGTCTGTTGTTTAAAATGACTGGATACCTGCTTATGAGCTTATGTTTTGTTTTGTGTCTCTCATACTTTTTTTTAATACAGCAAACTGTGGCTGTAAAGTAATTCTCTGTTGCAACATGGAAGCAAAGAAGCAGTGATTTTACAGGAATTATTTTTTTCAGAGTGAAATCTCTCGAGCAGTTAAGCTTGTGGTCATTTTGGTATCGAGTGCATGCACCATAAGCAGTAAAATTTCCAATTCAGTAGTAAACAGTCTCTTTCAATTGAGCTGGGGAGCAACTTGTTTAATATAAGTCCTGAGCATGGCTGTTGGTAAAGGCAGGAAAACATTGTGATGGAAGGGTTACTTGCAGGTTGCCTGGTATCACTGAGGTGGCTGAAAGGAGCTCAGTGGAGCCTTGTGCGGTTCTAGCTGTTCTAGAATTGGTAACAACAGCTTGCTTTCTTCTGTTACTAATTTTGGTCTGTACTTATGCACCTGGCATTACTGCGATTGCTTTGTAAGTTTTATAAACTTGCAGAGAAGGAGTCATTAAGCATCTGTTCGAAACTGTGGAAGAAACGCTGTCGATGCTTTCACAGAGAATCAATTCTGTTTTTTTACTTTGTGTGAGCACAGTTTAGTTTAGATAATAAGAGCAGCAGCATTGGCTTTGTCTTGTACAGAATCAGATTTTTGATTCTGGTAGTAACAGTATTGAAGGCTTCTAAGAAAGTTTAGAAAAATGTTGGGAAAAATAAATTAATGCATTTCCTTGGTGTACTAGCCTGGCTTTTGGCAGTTGGCAACTTAGAATTAAAAAAAAAAATACCCGAAATGGAGATTCAGTTAAAATACTGCTTAACAATGAGATTTGGAAGCATTTTAGCTTCTTGTGATTTTGAACAGACACTAGGTTTCTTCTATGTGTGGGAATACTTCTATGAATACTTCTTTGCTTTGAGAGTGACAGAGTGCTGGAACAGGCTGCCTGGAGAGGCTGTGGAGGCTCCTCTGAAGACACTTAAAACTCACCTGGATGGGATCCTATGCAATCTGATCTTAGGTGATCTTACGGTCTAGCAGGAGGTTTGGACTTTAGATGATCCCCGGAGGTCCCTTCCAAGCTTGACCATTCTGTGATTCTGTGAATGCTTCCAGTGGCCTAAAACTGTACAAGATTGTTCTTTTAGTTGCCCACAGGATGTAAGGATTTAAAAACCTAAGAAAAACTGCTTGGGCTCTAGTGAAAAATTTAAGTAGTATTTGGTCTATATGCTTTGCTGTCTTTATGCAGAGTCTCCTGTATATTATTTAATGTCTTGCATTTTCTTTACGAGTAGGGATGTGAATTGTTTACCTCATCGAGTGTGTTTTGATCTCAGAAAAAATGCTACGCTATTTGAAAATACCTTCATGCCTAAGCCAATTAGTAGATAGATTCTGAAATTTTGGTGGCAAAAAAATTTCTGAAACTAAAGATCTTGACATCATTCCAGAAGTAGAAAAAAAGTAATAGAAGCAGATTAAATATTTAAAATGTTACTTGTATGAATGTCATTCTGGAATTAAAACAGCCAGAGAATAGAACTTTAGCACAAAGTTGACCCAGAAATGAATACACTTAGAAGTTATTTATGTAGGTAATTTTTTATTTTTTATTTTGAAATCCATGGACCTTCAGTAGTAAATGGTACCCTGGCTGCTGTGTGACTGTCAGAATCTGTGGCGTAGATGTCTTGTGTTGCTAAATATGTTTTCTTACAGCTTCAAGAATTTGATTACATGTCTGACTAATACATTGTCTTTATGACAGGATTGATAATATTGCTGCACTCCTTGCCCAGAGAACATAAGATCAGTTTTTATGTTCCATATAAGTCAATGATATACTTTAAACTCACAACAGGTTTATTAACAAAGGCTTCAAGCATTCTGTGTTGTTACAGTTGCTATAAGCAGGGAAGGGTGAAAATAACCATCTTTTAAAATTATTGAACAAAGCAGCAACAGAATTACAGCTTAATACAGTCGTACACAAGATGCAAGAGATCACAAACTACATCTTTTAGAACAGATAGGTAGAGTGCAGCTGGTTCTCCAGAAGCCTCCTGGGGCTTGCTGTTGCTCCTTTTCAATTTTCCCTCATCCTGAGTTTCCAGTTTTAGTCTGGTGAGGATTTGAAAGACTTTTGCAGCTCACTGCAGGGATCTTTCAAAGATATGCATGGGAGCTGCTGAGCCATTTGAGCACAGAGAAAGCTTGAAAATGAGCTGACCTTGAACAAAACATTTTGCTTTGGTTATCATTGAAGGTAGGAGGGCTGCCTGTTAGTTTCTGCCAGACAGCTCACCCATTGAAGTGAGAACTTTAGCTTCCCCTCAGATTAGCTGTGACGCTGGCGTACTAAGCACTCTGCTACAGTGTGCGTATAGGTTTGTGCTTACTACTGCAAAATCGATTTGCTTTCCTCTTCCCAATTTGAAGATTGTCTTTTGCCTGACCTAAGTTTTATGAAATGTTTAGCACAGATTTTTGCCAGGATGAAGTAGTGTAGTTAATTTTTCCCTTTAAAAAACAAAGTATTTTTAAGTACAGAGAGAATTACGCTTTTCTAATCAAAGGCATACCTAAAATTTGCAGTTAGAAGAGAGTGTTCCTGCCCTCCGCTCCAGCCAAATCCCAATTGAAAAGCATAGTCTGCAAGTTTGAACTGGGGCCCTTAGGTTGTTTTAAGCTGCAGCATGCTGAGTCTTTTCTCAGCTTTTGAATGGTAAATGAGACCTGTGATTTCTATTAATGATATAATTTAACTTTTGGCAAGGTATATGACTTCGTTCAGAAAGGAGAGATGAGCTCTGTGGCTGAAGCTACTGAGGGACACATTTTACAGTTAAAGATCATCCAACTAATCTCTCTTTTTAAGCCTCTACAAAAGCAGGTCTTCATGGAGCTCAGCAATGTAAAATAAAGTCGTCTTTGCCTTTCCATAACTTGGCAAAACACTGTGCCCAGATTTTTTTCTAAGTAGGGAGAGGCCAAGCTGATCTCTCTTTATATTTTGTAATGACATTCTTTCTTGTTCTGTGTTGGACAAGTAGATTTTGGATGCAGTCCATCTGGAATGTTAGGTGCATTGTAGAAACATCTCTCTGTTATGAAGAGCTGCTCTAATTTCCACATGCTACTAGACAAATTGCAACTCTGATTCTGTCAACGTTATCTCTTAGGGGTTTAACAGATAGGGGTCACCATCCTTGAGACAAAGGCAGATGGCAGATGTACTTTTTTCCTGTACTGAAAACTCTGCGGTATAAGCAGCATCTATGTAAAAATACACAAACCAACCCTTTGCCAGAATCCTGGAGATGCTGTTCATGTATTTGTGATTAATTTGTTCAAGAAAACAATAACCAAATACGAATGATGGTTTCAAATGAACTCTGAAGGACATAAGAAACGATAATGCTGTTTGCTGCTTTGAAAGTGAGGAACTTGGCTTAGGTGTTGTGACCTGAAAAGAAGTGCTGGCAATGAAAGGTGAAAACTGTTTGATTGGCCTGTTGTCTTTTTTTATCTGTGAACGCAATTTAGCATACCATCTGGGGAAAATGCCTTTTACTGGCACAGAGAGGAAGTAGACAAACCAATAACCGTGACCTAATGTACTTTAATTTCTATTGCTCTTGAATCTGTTCAGTCTCGTTTTGATTAAGGGACTAGAACTGTACATCTGCAAGGTACAATGTGCAGCTATCCCAGCCCCTGGATACTAGATTACAAGGATATATTTAATCATATCCATATTACAATCTATTACCAGGTCTTTAAAGGTGCCGCACCCTGCCTTCCCCTTAGCTTCCTCTCTCTAAAAAACAACAGAAATTTGTTTCAGATACATGTAAGCCTACTTTTTTTTTTTAAAGGATCACTACAAGCTAGCAAATAAAAATTGAGGTTTGCAACTGTTACTATTACTTATTTTTAGTTAGTAATTTTTTAATAATGTGTGCACTGCTGTCTAGATTGCATAGGAATGATATTTGAATCTTGCACCAAAGATATACATACCAAATTAATACATACCAAAGTACATATTAATTAATTGGGTAAACTGGTTTATGAGGATTCCTTTGTTAGGCTGTACTATACTAGCGTTGTTTTAGCAGAATTTTTTTTTTTTCTTTTCAGTATTTTTGACAAACAAATCTATGGCTGTCCTTGTTGAGAAAGAGTCTTCTAATTTAATCCTGAAAGGCACTGGTTTTTGGAACTGGAAGGCAAAATCTATCCAAGGCATTTCCAGCTGTCCCACTCACCTCTAGAATCGAGTACTCCCTCAATAGCAGTCAAATACCAGATCTTTTCTCCCTGTAAAATTCCTTACAGACATAGAGTAATTCAGACTCTCATTTTCTTCTGTTTTTGCACTTCTCTTCTGAGTATCTGGAAAGCATGAAATAAACAATTAGGAATTATTAGAGAATGGAATAGGAATGCAATACAATGCAACTAAAGAGAAAACAGAACTGCATGTATATAAACTTAGGTATATGAGAAGGAAAAGGAGAAGAGCTTAAAGCACACTGAAACAGAGAGAGCTGAGTTTTCATGAGGATCTGACAAAATTTGTGTTTTCAAAGGGCACTCAGAAATACTGGGCAGATGATATATTGTTGAAAGAAGAAAAAGAAGCTGCCAACATAAGTAAGTTGAACATTAAAGAGCCCTTAGATCTGCATGGATTTCTTCCATCCTCTGCTGTGCTGAATTAATCTTCTTCTAAATTTTCCTTATTTGTTACACATATCAAATCCTCTCTGAGCATTTGAGAAATGCCGGAAACTTCATGGCATGTTTTAGCTAAAGCTTAGCAAGCTGAAGTAATTGCTCCCCTAGTTGTTTTTTGTCATTTTGATGCTATTACAGAAGGTACTGCTGCCACAGAGTTTTTTGAATTCTTTGGCTATAATAGTCCATGTTGAAAACAAAATCTAACCAGTAAAGGTGCCCTGACTTACTGGAGCCGTACTAGAGTGTATTGCAGAGGCAGTGGAGGTGGTGTGGGTGGGGTAGGAGTAGCAGAGGAGCTGTCACCCAGAGCAGCAGGACAGGCAATGAGTTTGAGAGTTTGTTTTCTGAATCGTCAGGAAACTGATTTACTTGGTGCAAAACAGCCCTCTGCTAGTGAGGAGATGTGGAAATGAGTTTGAGAGCATTTACTGTCCCCACCTGCTGGATGGCATCAGTGTAGCCCAAGATTGGCCAAGGGTAAGACTGAAAACAATTGCCATTTAGGAGTGTGTCAAACCTCTCTGTTGTAGTAATTAGATCATCACAGAAGATTCCAGAATTGGTGCAAATACCAGTGAAATACTGTGCCTGGAAAAAAAATCCTGGCTTTTGTAAAAGACCGCTTCATGGCAAATGTTTTTACATCCCTGTGCCGTACTAATTCTAGTATTTCACCATTCCCCAAATTATTTTACAAACAAAACTGTAGATTTTATTCTTTCCGAAGGGAAATCTATAAGATGATCACTTGGTATATGATCCAAATTTTTTTATCTTTTTTTTTTCTTTTTTTTTTTCCCTCTTTGGATAGTCAAGGAAAACCTGGCACTATGATGTAATCCTCTTAGCTCACTTACTTAAATAACATTCTAAAGTTACATGATTGCTTAACTGTTTTAGTGTCTGAGTGACACAGTTGTTACATGGAAAGTACTATAAATTTATCTTTACCAGTTTATATGTTTGAGAATGAAAGATGATCATGTGTAAAATGACTTACCAAAGGTAGGGGGGAAGGGGAGATTCGTAGGGAAACAACGTCATGGTAATAGTTGCTCTGTTTTTCTGCATCTTGGGCTGAGCCAAAATGTTGATCACTTTAAAATCTGTTCTGTGTAGATCACTTGTTAAGCTTACATTTGGAGATGATCCTTTAATGGCTGAGGTCCGGTGTGTGTTAATCGCTTGAATTTACTGTGGGTCTTCAGAGACAAGTCAATTTATATGGCACAGCACACGAGGTGTTGAAGGCATCTGCTGGAGGGGGTGGTGGCCCCTAGGGAATGTTTCTTGCAGGGGAGTGGTTACTATGGTGATGCCAATAAAGCAAAAAATGAGGTAATGCTTTGTGTTGGTTGGAGGGAGAAGCAAACAACTTTTGCAGATGACTTTTTTGATACCTTGGGTGCTGAAAAATGTGGTCTGATTTTTTTTTTTAATGTTTAATCTGATTAATCAATCAGTTACAAATTTCTGTGTGCAAGAGTTAACATTTCACACAGTATATTTTTACCTTGTGGTCCACTTTGATTAATCATCCATGTCTTCTTCTGGATGAGAAGCAACGAAAGACCAGTTTTCTTCTTTGCTGTGTTCCAGGGATTAATGGGAAATAGTGTCATAGTTTGTCAAGGAATGATTTTTCATATTAACATTGGCAAAGCAGAGACAGTGCCGGTGCTGTGGCTCTTTACCATATTAAACAGGAATGTCCTTCAAAGGCTTTGTCATTGATGTGTATAAATCAAAGTGAGAAAAATGGTACATACTGAATTTCACACAACTGCATTTTTTAATATGTAAGCAGGCTTAAGTTTTCCGCTGTCTTAAGTCCGTCAAGATCAAACTCAAGCAGGTGTTCACATCCACAATTGAAACTTGCCAATGTTTTCCTTTAAGTTAATGATAGTCCAGATTCTCCTTCACTGCTTTTGTCAATGTATCTTTTAAGGGCCAGCATTAAACTTCGGTTTGCCTTTGTCTTTCTATTCTTTTTTTTGTATTCTTTTACTTCTTCAGTACTTCAGGCCCCCAAACTTCTTTTAATAGACATTAGTTAAGGCCTGGAACTGAGTAGACGTTTGTGAAGGAGACTTGAAATTTGGAACAGAATTGTCCTTTATAGTTTTTCCATGGAGAAAAAAAATCTTCTTATGAGAATAAAGACTTTACCCTAATCTCTTGCCATCTGGAAAATGTAGAAGCCAGAGGTTGTTGGCACTAGGTCACATCCCTTATGTAAGCTGTCAAATTCCTTTCATATTAATGACATATCAAGTTAAACCCATGGGGTTTGTCATTGGCCAGAGCTAATTTATTGATTTCTTTTCTCTTTTCTTTTCTTTTCTTTTCTTTTCTTTTCTTTTCTTTTCTTTTCTTTTCTTTTCTTTTCTTTTCTTTTCTTTTCTTTTCTTTTCTTTTCTTTTCTTTTCTTTTCTTTTTTAATATATTTTGATTCTATCCTTTAGTACTTGATCATGTTGGCTTATTTTTGATAAATGTTGGTCATCTCGGTTTAGCACAGAATTTTATAGTCTTTCTCAGTTCCTCAGTTCTCTATTAGGTGATGATGGTTTTTAGAGCCTTTATGTGAAATCCCCATGAAGGAGAGAATTTTCTCAATTGACTTTTGCAGCTAATTAGGTGCAGTGAGATGGCCTGACACATGCCACCATATATAACTCTAGCGCTTCAAATTTCTGGATGAGTGCCACGATCCAGTGTGGTGTGTACAACTCTTCCACAGCCTTAAGCATAATCAATCAAATTAAGTTGTTTTTTTTTTTCCCCTCTCCCCTGAAGGATCTAGCATGGTGTTTGTTGTTGCTTTTTGTTTGTTTGTTTTATGAGCAGGCAGGCTGGGGGGAGTAGGGTTGCCATCACATCACACTCCCTTTCTTTGTGCTTACAACATGCACACAAAGCGACAGCTTGCCTCTGCCAATTACCACAGGAGAACAAAGAGTGTGGGGATGGGGCAGAAATAAAGAAAGAATATTTATAATCATTATTTTTTTAATCTGGGAAAGTAATTCTCTCTGGAAATTGGCCCTTAAACTCTTAACTATATTGACAGCTTTATTCAAAGAACGCACACTTGCCAACAGCTGATGTTACCAAAGTTGGTATGTATTTTTTCTTTCCTGAAATTTTTTCGCAGCTTCCCTCTCATCCCCCCCAAAAAAGAGAAGTCATGAGTTCTGTGTTAGACCTTTTGATAGGCTAAAACATCGCACCAGTAGAACCCTTGAAGACTTGTTATTGCAGAAAACAGACTTTAATGTTGCACAAGGAGAGTAATGGCCAGTAGAAGGAAGCCAAATGTTTTCTTGCTAGACACTTTGTATCCAGAATATTTTGCCAGAAGATCAGAGCAGTCTGGGGAGAGCAGCATACTTGCTTTCACTAGTACTTTCTTCCTCACTTTCTCCGTTCCCACGTGATTAGTGTCTTATCTAGAGCAGAACAGTAAAACAAGGCCAGACAAACTAAAAGCTGTTATGACGGCTGATTTGTTTAAACCATTATGTCTCTACTCACTCATAGATCCCTCCTTTTCCTCAGGATGTTTGGAGGCGAGGCAAGAGCAGACGCAGGGTGGAGGTTCTCAGGGCAGCCAGCCAATCCTTACTCCAGGGCAGGTTGTCCTCCCACAGGTGGTGATCAGGAGGGTTTTTTTCTTGCCTTGGGATAGCACATCTGAAGTAGAGTAGTTAAGAAGGGAAACTTTCAGGGGTGGCAGTGGCAGCCCTTGCAGTAAGTTGGCCGATGCTCATTTCCAGCACTGGTGTTGACATTGGAGTGGCCAGAGCCAAGTGGAACATATTGGCAGATTTTCTTAAGTAAGCATTTCCGATTGGTGATGGTGGGAACGTGCTGGTGGACAAGCTCATGGTCAGTGTTACACAGGATTTTTTGTCAAAACCCTGAGGTACTACAGGGGTGTTGCTAAAAGGGGCCCCACTCTAGTGGTGCAGAAAACCGTTGCTACAAAATATTGTCAAACGCTGGTCACAAAACAATGTTAAAAGGGAGAGAGTTAAGTATGAAGGTGGATGAAAAATAGGAGCATGATGGAAGAGGGAGAAAGAGATACAAACCTCATACATTCAGTTGCTATACAAAGCTCTTTGTCTGTATAACAGTAACTCCAGATAATGTGCCCTAGTGTTGACTAGCAGGATGTAAAACTGTTCTGTGATTGTGCCTCATAAATATTTGCTTATAAAACTTGAGCGTTGGCTTGACTTCCTAGTTTTCAGTGAAGGAAGTGTGTGTGTTTCTTTCAACACTGTGGCTCTACTGCCAGGGTGCAGAGCCTTAGGGCAGCCAGCCGCTTGGTGCCAGCTTTGGTTGTGTTGGCTTTGAAGTGAACTGGGGCTGGAAAAGTATTGTGGCTTAAAGTGCGTTGTTTTACAAACCTGCTTTTCTTTTATCTCTTGGTAAGATCTTGCAGTGGCATAGTTGGTCAGGATACAGCCAATCAGGTTAAGGGTCTTTCTGTCAAAGGAGGTGCCCTGGGCAGTTAAAGACAGATGTGGTTAGAGTACAGCAGAAAGAGAAGGAGTTCACACAATCAGTTTAAATTTTTCTCCTTTTACTAAATTAGTCAGCACTGAAGCAATTCCAGATTTTTTCCCCATATTGCCTACCCTTTCCCCCTCCCCACCTCAACCTGGTGACACTATTTTGCTCTTGAGAGAAGCTGGGGAATTGTGCATTCTTCGTAGTATTTAGTACCCCGTATTTATTCAATATGGAATTTAGTAGGTAGGTTCTCTATCCTTCTGCTTTCACAGATATTTTGGTGGGCTGTGGGGAAATTGCTGTGTATGAATAATAAACATCATCTTTAGAGAACAACTATTACTTTTCATACAGTAATATTCCTGAGTGATGTGGTGTAGTTGCTAAAATATGTCAAGGCTTTAACTTCTCTAGAGTAAGGGAAGCTTGTTCCTCTGCTGTGTATTCCTCCACATACAAGAGTGTATGTACACTCCCTTGTCAGTATGGGAACTACTTGCTGCCCTTGTGTTAGAAACATGCTAGAAATTCTAGGAGAAGAATCCTGCTGA
>NW_010391150.1:0-14799 GCF_000710305.1 Buceros rhinoceros silvestris | reverse complement strand
TGCTGAATTTTTTCTTACAGCCTAGAGTAGAATGTGGATTACTAGTTGTGGTATGCTTTTATTCAGAAAGCAAAGTGCTGACATATATTTGTTTGTTGCTGGATTTTAATTGACAGATACAGATTTCGCCGATTAAAGTTTGTAAGGCAAGTGACGTAATTTAGCATCATCCCTGCAAAATGTTAACAATTGATAAATAAGTCAAAACAGAGATCCCTTTTAGTGGTTTTAGGTGTGTTATGCTGTACCCAGACAGCAAGCCATCTGCACAGTGAAAAGTTTACTGGTTGTGCGCTTCAGGCTTGTAACCACAATGTGTTGCTATATCACTGAGTGCCTTGGCTTGAATGACCAACGCTGTGGGTTGCTGTGCACTATCCCCCATGTCGGATTATGTGCATCCCTGGTGCTGGAGCTCTTCCCATTCTCACTGAGGCAAACCAGAAGAACAGAAGCCACACAGCAGGTTCCACATCTTTTGATGAAGCTTTTTGCACAGTCCACTTTCTCTTTAACTGGGAATGATCCCCACCAACAGCTGCTACCAGTTCTAGTATCAGTCACTCAGTTTCACTTACAGACGAATCTCATCCAAAAAGGTAATGTTAACAAAACGTACATACTGTTGGAGCAGCTGAAATTACATCCCGCAGACAATTAGTAACCTTGCAGTGGCTTTTTTTTGTCAGTTTCTGTGTGTATCATTGTTGCAAATTTATTTTGCTTGAATTTTTAATTGTTTCACTTTGGAAATAATCTAGTGAACATTATAAAGTCTGGTTAAGGTTCACACCTGTTACTCTTTAATGTGCTAACAATTAATGAAAATGGGTATACTGTATGTAAAGTCACTTGTTAAAATTCCCTAATACACGAGGTTTTATTGTTCACAAATTAATGTCATGAAGCCATTTGGACACCAACCAGGAACTTGTTGTAATTGCTTAAACACAAGTAAAAGCTTTCCCTGTGTTTTAATTAGTTGATGCAAGGGATTAAGATGATTATGTGGAAAGCAGTGCAGTTTCTCTCTTAATAAATCAGGCAGTGTGGGTGCCAAATCACCCCGTGATCCCATTTGGGCAGAGTGTTTTGATAAAGGCACCGATCAGACCACTAAGGCTTCCTGTGGCAACACCAATACGGATCATTTAGGTTTGCTGATACTGTTGATGTGTAATGTGGGATATTAATCAGGATTAATTATACGCATTGGCTATGAAACAAATTCGAGGCCAGCGCAGAGCATGCTTCTGTATGTAATTACTGGCTTTAAGGTACTGGGTTAATTGATAGAAATTAAGAGGACCTTCTATTCACTGACAGTGAATTTCAGCTCATTACACTGGCTCCCTCTTTACAGTTTGGTCCAGTTAGTTTTAAACACCTGCCAGTATGCAGTTAAGTAGATATCCGTGACAGTTTGATTAGTTTTTGCTTTCCTGTTCTGTACCTTTTCATTTTCTCTTAAACCCTACCAGAGAGGCAGCAAAACAATTAAATAGTTTTAATAGTGATGGGCAGCGTGCTCTGAGAATGCTGTGTAAAATGTCATTAGCTTATGTTTGACATTCAGAAGAATTGCAAAATGGTGTTTTGTGAATAACACTGAGGGCTGCTTTTCTGATACAGATTCGAATGTGTGCATGTTTACTGTATGCATCTGATGATGCATTTCCTGTGTTTTGTTAGGGCAGCAAATAGGAGATAAAAATCTCTGTCCAGTGCACTCTCATATCTATATATCTATGTATAAATTTACACAAGTGCGTCTTTCTGTTGTGTGGTATGGGCACGTTTATTCAGGAAGGCTGAGGAGTGATCTTCAGCACTCGGCAGTATGGAAGGGAAGCTGGAATAAAGCAAGTTTGAATATTCCTTGATGGGAATGATTGCAGATGCTTTTAAGTTTTCACCATCTTAGTCCATCAAAGGTCAGCTAAGATTGATTGAAGAATTGAATGAGATTTATCATGCAGGGCATTAGCCGGAATAATATACCAAGAGAAAAGAATTCGACAAATACGGTTCTTGTGATTTATTAGCTTTACAATTCTGCAACTATAATTGGAAGTGGAAGCGGGAAGTCTGAATATAGGAGTTAAAGCAGATATTTTTATTCTGTGTTTTTTTCCTATTTCCTTAGTGCATATTGTTTGCTGGATGAACCAAAGAAAATGCAAGGAACTGGTTGTGCTTTTCTAATGTGTTTTGTTGTCATCTGTGCAGTTATGACTCTTCTGTCTCTATCAATCAGGTCTGTTTTAAAAATAAATAGTGCGAACAGTAACAGCTCTATCTTTGCAGTGATACTGATTGCATTTCTCTCAATGCCATCCACGATGAGCAGGAAACTTGCTGCTTTCAAAGCCTTTTTTCTTTTAAGTTTGAACTTATGTAGCATAAATTGCTTGTAGATGGGGTGTGAGCTAGTCCATTCCCTTTGTCTGTGCAGAACTAGCCATGTGAATGCCGCAAATTAATCACACGTAGCATGAGAATAGAAAGCTCTCACACACTAATACGTTTGTGAAAGCAGCTTTGAATGCGAGGGAAAGAACCCCTCAAAGGAACATGAAAAATGTTGGGCTTTTGAAAGCCAAGGAATTGTGCAGTCTGACTGGACCTGCCTGCTACCATGTAGGGGGAGTGAGGGATGGGAAGACAACCAGCCTGGGAAGTTTTGACTGACTGATGCTGGGGTCATAAACGAGCTACTGGCTGCGGTGTGGTTGGCTCTCAGAGCTTGGTGCAAGCTGTCTGACTTGCTGGGGAACAATAGCAGTACCCTTTGGCGTGTGAGAAAGGGACATTCAGGCATAATGTGTGCTATTAGACTTAAGAATAACCTTTCCTTTTGCAAAACTCAGGAGTCTTAGATAAGAATTATACAGTGTCATTTATAATTAACCTTTTATTCTCTGTACCCATTTGTGCATAAAAATTCCTTAGAAGGTATCCATGCATGTCCAGCATTTTGCATTCTGGTCTTGTCTTTCTGTTTCTCTGTTTCCTATCTGAAAACTGAAGTGATTTTGAATCATTCTCTTGCTGTAATTTAGGAGGAGGAAAGAAAACCCAAACCACCCAACAACCAAGTCAGGACAGGCAAGAATAATTACTGTGTTTCTTCAGGGCATGCTTGTAATGCTGAGCCTGAAAAGAATGGTATTGTCTTTTTCTTCTCTTCTCCTCAAGTCCCTTGGACATAAAGTGATGATAGGATGAAGAACTCTTGAGACCCTTTGTTTCATGGGATTCTTGGAGTACAAATTCTTTGGAAGAGAAACAGTTTTTATTTAGGTGCATGCATGAAAGCAAACACATACCAGTCACTGACAGAACATACACGTAATTACTATTTTTATAGTTTATGATAACAGGGCTGTACATGAACTGAAACAGCAGCTGAAGGAAAACTTTTAAAATGGTATGTTAAAAGCATGGTGTTTCTCTCATCAAAAAACTGCAACTGAGTGCTGTTTTCCCTAGTCTTGCATTTAAACATTTACCCTGAGATGGTAAGGTACCTTGTCTAACAGAAGGAGTGTACTTTTGACATACATAAACTTTACGTGGAAGGCCAGAAACTGTATTAACAAAGAAAATAAAAAATACCACGGGATTTACATAAAGACTGTAATAAATACAGAAAATCAAGCGTGCATACTACTTCTGTTTTCTTCTGATCGCCTGAATATCCTAGCCAAATCCAAAGTAATTTCTAGTGTGCAGCTCGAGTTCTTGGGCTGCAGGCTTTGTATTATTTTCCTTCTAAAATCTTCAGAAGGCTTGTTTTCTGCATTATATGTACTTTTCTTCCTTCTTCTCTGTACATAGCACACAGAGCCTGCAGTGGGAGGTGGGGGCTGACAGGGGGGACATGCATCTCCTGTGCAGCGTCATTTGGTCCCAGCATGGACTTTCTTCATGGCTTTGCCTTGGAACTGTTCTCACGTCACTGCTGCCCTTCAGATCTGCTGCAGCATCTGTACTTTTCCAACCTCAAGCCTCAAGTCATGCTGAAGGTCACATTACAGCTAACCCCAGAGAGTAAAACACGAAGTAAAGAGTATACAGTTTCTCAAAGAGATGACCCTTCTGCACTTGGCCTCTGGGAAGCTCTGGTATAATGACAGACCTTAACAGCTTGTGCAAGCACTAGTGGCTTGGGGTTAACCCTGTTAAACAAGTGTCTGGCTCACATTACTTGCTGTCCCTATCGTATTCATAACTTGATATTCAAGAAGCATCCTTTAGGAAGCTGTGAAAAAGGAGAAAACAGAAGGATTGCAGAGACTTGGTGGTTCGTTACTCACAGATGTTATTTAGAAATTTGTCTGTGCAACCTTTTTTCATCTCTGCCTGAAAAAAGCTTGTGGAAACTCCTGTGTAACAGCAAGCAGCACTGTTGTCTGACATGCTGAAAATGCTAGAAAAGTGTGCTTTGCAGATACTCCAGAACTAACTGAAAGACATAGATTTCTGAAACCAGGTCAGCCCTGAACTACCATCTTTGTAGGTACAGAATTTTTACCCCAGATTCAAATTAGTGTCATTTAAGGAAGAGTATATGGGTCAAAGTGGGGAAAGGCTGATTTTGTCACTGAGTGAGATGTAGGTAGTACTATGATAACAACTGCTGTGAGATACTCCTGTCACCAGAACAAGTTCTGCACTGCACACATCCTTCAGGGTTGTTGACAGCTGATACTAACTTTCTGTTCATAAATGATTTTGGACCACTCGTATTAGCACAAGCTCTTACTATCATGTAGTGTCCATATCACTTCTTGTTGAGAAACCATAGTATTCAGAAAACGATGTGGGTACCCTGAAGATGTTCTAAAGGCATGAAATACTGTCTTGATCACTGATTGCCTGTAATTCCTGTTCCCGAAGTAGACTAATAAAAAAATCTGGAGACTGTTACCAATTCCATTTGCAGCGATCTGAAGGAATCCTTGACAGGTCAAAAATGTTGACATGTCAAAGCAGTATGCAGTATCTGGACTTCTAGGATACCTCTGAAAAGAAGAATATGGAGGATTGTCACTTGCTATATCTTGGTATAGAATTCGCAGAATTCATGCAGAATTTGGTACAGTCCAGCAGAGTATATGGTAAAGTAGTTCTGTAGTGAAATGTTCACTATAAATTGGTGGTGTTACTGCAAAAACCCTATCTATTCTTCCCCCATCTTTTCTGTTCTCATTACCTCTTCCCTTATGTCAGCAGAAACATATGTCTGCAGCAGTGTGGACCTGTGCCAGTTCCAAGGGATTGTGAACCTATATCATAAGTCAAGCTGTCTCTGTAGTAAAAGTGTATATAGCTACTGAAATAGTCCAGCATTTTCTCAAAGGCAGGAAAAGAAGAATTTTTATTATTTAAGACGCCCCTCCTCTAAACTTTAAGAATTTTGTTCACTTTCTCTGAAGGATTTGTTTAGGGTTTTTTCGTTTGTTTATTTGTTATTGTTGCTGGGGGTGTTTTGGGGTTTTTTGGGTTTTTTTGTTTTGTTATTTTTTTCCGTAAGTATGGTTAGGAAAAATATATCAGACGTAATCACTGCTCAGCTGTCAGAGGACTAAGTAGTTTTTTATAGCCTGAGGGGTGTTCTGTTGCTGTGTTTGCTTTTTTTAATGTAGCGAGAACTGAAATGTCCTTTTACAACTCCTCGCCATTTGTATGGTTACATTTATTTATATATTATATTTTGGTTAACCGTCCGTGGTTCTAGCCTTTACAAAAGTATGTTTGCCTCTTGTAGATTACCTGGATCCTGAAGCAGTACAGATCTGCACAGGTGTGCTCTCAAACTCAGTGGAATGTTGTTCGACAATAAGACTTCTCCATGCTGCCATATTAAAGCAGACCTGTGTTATAGGGTCATATACAGTATGTGAGCTGACCACCTGATTCTCTCCTCTTGTCCATTATGCAAATATTTCTTATGTCAGTGTTGTATTATGCATAGATTTGTACTGTAATCCTTTTCATAAGGTAAGAAAAGCCTTTTTTTAGAAAAAAAAGTTAAGTGCAAGGAATTTAAACCTCAGTGGTAGGAATCTACCGAAATCAAAGTAAATTTTAAATAGATGGTGATTTTTTTGTATGTCATGGTACTTTATAATAATTGGTCAGTGGCTACAATCAATCTGAATACATTATATCAAAAACTAGCCTACTTATTTTGTCAAAAATGTCAAAATGTATGTTGAGGTAAGCTATATATAAATGCATTTCAGTTTAAAGCATTCTGGATTTTTCTATTTTGAAGTTTCAAGTCTAAATAAGTTTCTTTTTGAAAGTGTGATGGGCTTTCCAGATGTATCAGCAACTATCTTTGCTGTTTCTGTTTGAGTTCTAATGCGACTAACGTTTTCTCTCAGTAATTATACTGCAGAGATCACTACGGAAGCCTCCCTCTTCAATGAGGCAGAGAGTTGTTTCAAAAAACTTCTTTTCAATAATTTATTTCCCCTTCTTTGAAAGAAAATATTCTTTCTAGTCTTTATGTTACTTAACTCAATGTACATGCTGATGAAATCCTTGAGAGACAGTCACTCTGCATTTAGGCACAGATGGATCAGCTGCGCCACGGAGTATTACTAGGTTTTGGACTAAGGAGCTGAAGATTTCCCTATCTATGTGTTCTCTGAAAAGGGCAGATGGCACAGGAACTGTGTTTATATCTTTGTTTTTAAATATCTTTTAAGCAATGGTGGTATAGGAAAGTAAGTACCTAGTCGCATTTGGATTCATAAATCTTTGGAAACAAGCACATTGATTCTTCCTATTTGTGGAGCAGAACTCACACACAGTAACATCTGACCTTCGTATATTTTCTAAATTCCCTATTTTTTTTCCCTTTTGAAATTAATGTTACTGTATGATTTCATTTCTTTAATAAAAGAGGGGCATTTTTGGGGGAGGGGTTGTGTTCACTGCCTAATATCATGCTTTCCAGATTCAAAATGACTGTCATACAGGGTGTTCGTATGCTATTTTCTGCATACAAACTACATACTGCTGTCTTAGTTGTCAAACTCTTTGAGATCTTTTTTAGCTTTGTAGATAACACCTATTCTGTATGGCATATAGCATAGATGATAGATGGCTTTGAGTTTTCTTTCTGTATCTGTTGTCTAAAATGCTAAATGCTAATATTAATGCTATGCTTGTGTTTCTTCACGAGACTGTCTGCTCCCTGTCCTCAGCCTGGATTCCTGTAATGTTCCTCAGTGTTACAGGCAGAACAGTTTTAAAAGAGAAGTTACAGAGCTGCTTTCTGTTGGTGTTGTGGTATATCCTCTGCCAGAGTAATGCACACAGCAAGCTCTGCTTTGGATGACTCTCATCTCTTTTGGTATGTGAAGAGTGTGAGTGGATATGAGGATTTTGCCCTAGCAATCCAAGGCATGTGCCGACAGAGCAGAAATGATGCAGCTATTGTTTTCTGAGCCCTGCTGGAGACAGAAGAATATTCATGTGGGAATAATCAGGATATAGTAGAATATGGTACTCTCTTCTTCTTAAGAAAAAAAAAAGAAAGGTGAGGAAATTTGTTAGCTTGATTAGTGTTAAGAACATCCATGGCCTTCATCTTTGCAGGCTGCAGAATGAGAACAAGCTTTTCTTACCATTAGTCTTAGCAGGATTCTACTAACATTTTGTTTGTAATATAAAGACCAGGGTATCTTCACTTCTCAGCTGTCAAGAGAAAAATGTGTAATATCTATACATGTTCGTATTTCATATCTGCTTCTCAGCAGTGCTTCATACACATCAGTTCCTCAGCAGGCAAAAACTATAGCTCATTTTCCTTATGATTTATACAGTGCTTAGGAGTCAAAATATGTTAATAGGACTGAGCCTGATAAAACGAGGTAGAAAGTCTTTAAGCTGTTGATGTTCACTTTGAATACAGTGTCACAGTAATGCTACCAGCAGCACCTTTGTTTTTGTGGAAAGAGCGTCAATCGGTAAACTGCTGCAGCTCTGCAGGCTGAAGTTCAGTTTGTTGTGGGTGGGAGAGACAAATAAATAAGTCACAATAAAAAGAGCAAGAAAGTGAAAAGAGAATAGACCCCTGCACCCAGGACCATGCAGATCTGCTTGCTGGATGTCCTGCCAGATGATAGGAGACAATAGCTGTTCTGAACATTTTGCACTTTTTACCAGAGCAGAATAATGGAATTGACTGTCTGGCAGACAATCTGATTTGAGAATTCTAGCCAGCTACACACCCATGTGTTGACTAGTAAGTCAGGACTCGCTGAGCCTTGCCCTTACCTAATGTGTTTTTGTTTAACTACTTGGGACTGTATAGAAGAGCCCTGTTTACATTGAAGTCTCTCCCCGTTTTATTCTTCCTGCCCTGCCTCAGGGCTCTGGTGGATTCAGGAGTGCATGGTTAAAGGCTCTCGGCAGAACATGCACCTGCATTTCTGGTGTGCTTGTGATATAGTTGTTTGATGATGTTACTGAGTAAGGAGGTCTGAACTGCTGACATACAAGTTAATTACCCATCTAGAAAGTGGAGATAATATTATGACCAGTATAACCACTTTGAGACTTGATAATTACTGAGGCAATATAATTTCTTGATTTGTGTTACAGAACCAAATAGCTGTTGGCATTAATTTCTATAAAGTAGGAATTCTTTTAAAGCCTTTTAAAAGGAGATTTCTTACTATCCAAATTTGAAACTTTGGCTTAGGTTTCTTGGTATGACATACTATGAATATGCATATATAGTCAGTATTTTTCCAAATACGCTTTTGTGGCCTAACTTTGGCTTTTAAAAGCAGCTGCACAGTTTTTGACAGTGTTTTTTGTGCTTCGATATGCCAGTACTTTGACATCTACATAGTTGTTTACATACCTAAGCCTGATGATTTTAGAATTATGTGTCACTGGTTTGTTACAGACAGTAAAGTCCAAGAGCAGATACTTATGCCTGCAAAATTTAAGGCCTGGTCAAGTCCCAGATGGAGTTCAGACATTTAATTGCTTCTGTGTTTGCTCTCTTCCAAAATTCATTCTCTGTTGCATAGGAAGTATTTTTTTACATCCTGTCAAAATGCTAAAATAGTGTTCCCTCTCAATAAGACTTCTTTTCTCTTTGTGTGAAATGGCTCATGTTTTTCCTACCAAACAACAAGGTAGCCAACAGAGGGAGCACAAATTCTGTCGTGTTCTCAAGCTTGTGTGCTGGTGATAGCCTGACTGGTAGGACAACCGGGAGCCAGGTCTCATAACAGATGTGGCACAGAAAGCGGTGTTAAAATGTTGCTTCAGTGCAGTGATATTTGATTACGTACAGCGCGTTGTTATTTTTCTAAGCTAAAATCTAGCTTGAGTTTTACTGTTTTCTTTTTGGGTGAATCATCCTTAGAACGCAAAGTGTTACTGTGGAAATAACACTTGAAAAAATCGTTCATGGAAGTAGAAGCAGCACACGTATTTGGTTCTGAGCTTTGTTGCTATGTTTAGATGGATCTGATTGAATACAGCACTGCAAATGTAATGCGTGCATTATTTATTAATTATTTCTTTTCAAGATTCATGAGGGCAGTGACAAAAGTGTAGCATCTGTGCATAATTTGAACATATGTTTAAGGCCATAATCTCCTTTATTTTATCTACCCAGAAGAGTTGAGAAAAAATGAGACTCCGTGACCCTTCCATTAAATGGATTTGGGAACAAATAGCTACCATACTTAGATGCTGTCTCTGGTTACTACGATTTGTTGTTGCAACGATGTTCTGAAGTTAGAAAGTAGTATATTACTGTAGCTATTATCAATGTTATTATTGCTATAGTATTTATTAAACCAATTTTCCTTGAGAGTATAAGGTTTTCCTTTTGATTTTATTTTCAGTTGCATACAGTGTTTACGCACTTGAGTTTTAAATTATTATTTTGACAGACTGCTTCACATTGACTCATTTTAGCCTAATTGTGCAAATGTCTAAGCACTTGTATGAGTGAACTCATATGAGTGGTTTCTCTGAAGTAAGTCATAAGGACTGCTTGTAGGGCGAAGTCTGAGCATGTATAACTCCTGCAGTGTGCTTTACAGATAGAAAGAAGACAAGTTTATTAACTTTCATTTAAAATACACATTTTCCCATAGATTTTTTTTTTAACCTCGGAATTTAAAGGATGTTGTGATGATTTTACGATTCAGAGGTGGAACAGAGGATTGTCAAACTCATCTCTCATATATTTATTGGTTATAGAAACAGCTGAATTGGGATTGGTTCAAACTGGGGAAATCCATAGATCTAAAAGTCTTTGTAGTTTCCTAGTAATTGTCTGAAACACCTAGCCGCCCAGTGAGTGCTACTGTTAAACCTTTGAGAATGGAATATGCTTTCTTGGCAGGGAATTTATCAAATCAAACACTGACCTTTTTAAAGCCAGTAAAGGCAAAGTGTTTATCTGGATATACAAACAAGATCTCCAGCATTACAGTCTTGTAAACACACTGCACAACCTGCTGCCCTACCCTTTTGTAAAAGAGGCGCCACATGGTGATACAAAAATAGTGTCAAAATCCTGTAATGGTCTCCTAAAGATCTTCCTATCCCAAGTCTTGCTATTAATTTGTATTGAAGGAGCAACTGCTGGCTACGCAATAAAACATTGCTATTAATAATACTGGTAACATTGCTAGTAGCAATTACTAGGATTTCTGTTAGTTGTAGTGAAAAGCGACTGCAGTATTGTCTGGCAGGAACTTGAGGCTCTGCACGTGTGACAGTGTGGTTTAAGCTTGTAGTTTTGTGGATCAGTTTGGCATGTTTATTCTGAAAGGTAGTGGGCATGTGTCATAGTTTTGTCCTGCAAGAAAATGGCAATCTATTTTCAGTTCTCAAGAAATATCAGTTTCTTGGTCTTGGACAGCTGTGAAAGTTTTGTCATTGAAACATTCATGTTGCCCAGGAGAAGAGATGAAACCAGAATACGTGGGCTGCAAAACAGACAAGAAATGTGCTGTAATTGTATGGAGAGAGGTGCAGTGTTTTTACCATTTCCCTGTTTTCCTTCAGCTTGTGTGTTTGGAAGGCAAAGAGCAAGAAACTCTTTGTATTGCTGCATCATGGAGAACATAAATACATTCATAAATACATTCTGTACCTCTAACTGAATTTATTACTTAAGGTCAAATTTTACTCCTCTGACTTGCATAAGCAACGATGCTAACCTCAGGGAAACCACAGTGCTTAAATTTGACACTCAGAGTTGCATTAAGTGCATTCTCGTATCTACAGACTTTGGAAAACAATGGAAATAATTAGTAACAAGTGCTATGGAAGTGTAATAGACCATGGATAATGTTGCTTGCAAGGGTAGCTAAGGTTTAGAAACAAGTGACAGCTTTACTTTTAATTTAAGTTTGTAAGGAGGGCATTTTATATTTCATCCTCTTTCAACACTTGGGTCATTTATTTCCTCTTGAGCAACATGAGACTATAATGTGAAAAGGTTCTGGCCCTTCTTCCCCGTTCGTATTAGTGATTAACAGAGTGAGTAATGACTTCAGGCACCTTTGTGGCACAGTGATCACGGGAACAGAATCCCACCATAGTGAAGTGTGGTAACAAATGTAATGGAGTAGGAGAAAGGCAAAATAATGTCTGCTTTGCTTTTTATTTGTATTGTAAGCATAACCAAAGCCCAGGTAAGATGTCTGTCCTTTTGCTGTTCTTCACTAAAATGAATAGTGATGCCTTAAATCTGCCTTTTAAAAAAACGCTTGAACTTCACTGTTTCAGAAAAGAAAGAAAACAGTTTTAAGATTGTCCAAGGATTCTCTTCTTCATTATTGAGGTGTTCTGTAAAAGTCCGATTTTCCCTTCATGGTCATTTTTTTTAATTTTGAGAAATTTATTTGTGTGCAAGAAATTATCTGAGGAAAATCCGTATTGACCTTATGCTAGAGAAAAAGGAAAGCAAACCTGGAAACATTTTATTTAAGAACTAAGAATAGGCAGGAGGTTAGGGTGGGAAGAAAAACAAAGTAAAAAATGCCATCTTAGCAAAGCATCATCTGTGTAATGGAAATTCCAGCTGTAACTGCAATTGGAGAGAACTTTGTGACTATGCAGCTCTTCACACATCTGTTTTAATAACTTTGAATTAACTTATTTCAGTAAGTCATGTTCAAGTTTCTATGAAAGAGCACTGAATTGTGTGTTTGGCACTGATAAATGCTAAAATTCACAGGCAGACAGAAGAATTTCATGGTTTTCTTGTGTGCTGAGCTATCTTTAAAATGCATCTAATTCCTCTGCCATCTAAACCCCATTTCTCAATTAGGATTTTGGATCTCAGCTATATGAAATAATATAAAATCATGGCTCAGCTTGAAGCTTCTGTTAGAACAGGAAAAACTGGTTTACTATTTGCATGCCTATGTAGATTCTGTGTACAGCCAAGGTTGTTAAAAGCTAGCACCATATTTCTAGAAGTCCCTCTAAAGTGGGCTGATGGGTTTAGATGAAACTGTGCTGGCTTTTAAAGCACTTAGTTGAATAAGGGAAGTAGATGATCAGTTTTTTCATGCCTTGTCTTCTTTGCATCAGACTATTTGCAATATTTGCGACTATTTCAAATGTTAAGGTAGCTCCCATGCATTGGTACCTCTTTGCATGCATGAAGACTACCAACTTACTTCATGTAGTTACATGTTCTTTCTTTCATATGCTTCCTGTTAGTATGTCAGCTGATAGGAGACCTTATGTGCTTTATCACAGTGCTTGAGGAAATTCTTGAAGTAATTTTTTTTGTTTCTTCAAAGCACTTCTGTGTCATTTCTGAGCTGTTTCAGCAGCTAAGAACTTTGAATTTTCCATGGTCCCGTGTTTCAAGAAATGTCAATGTCAAGGCTAAAAAATAAAACATGTTACACCTTTGAGGGAAGAATATGCTTGCACTATTCCTGGACATTATCAATGTTAAGTCCTTTTGCCCAAGAAGAACCTCTGAAAGAACTCATTTGTTTTATTTATTTATTCTATATATATATATGTTTCCTGGCACAAGCACTAGACAAGTGTAACACAAGATTAACAGCCCTGGAGATGATGCCTTGCTTGTATGTGTGGTGACTGTCTGCTTGGCTTGTGAACTGCATCACTCTCTCCAGCCTGTGGTCTGTAGTTGCAGTTGCAGGATGTCATCCCAGGCCCTCTGTGCGGTGCAGGGTGCAGGATGGAAAACTTGCTCAGCTGGTGAAGAAAGCTCAGCCTCTAGGTTCATTCTGTTTTCTGTTGCTTGGCAAAGTTACCATATAAATATGCCAATTAACACTGCTTGATTGTTTTTTTTCTCTGCCTGCGTGATTGGTTTCTTTCTGTGCCATACGTTTAGTTTCTTGCCAGTAGGAGTAAGATTGAAATCACAGATTAGTTTCAGATGGGTCAGTAGCCTATATTTCTGGACCTATTTCATTTGGTTAGCAGCAACCATGACTGGTCTGAGAGCAAATGCTAGAGATTACTCCATCTCTGAGCCCTCCTCCACCACATTAACTGTGTTCTTACACTGTGTATTCCCCCTCTTCTCAGGAACAAAGTGGATTCGTCTCACTGTCAAAGAATGTTTTGGTTAGATCTGCTTGGATTGCGCTGAATACATTATCAGTGAATGCAGGAAGCTAAAGACAGTAATTAAATATCACAGAACTGCCGTGGTGGCAGCTAACACAGCTTCACTTCTCCAGCTCTGAGCTTCCATTTAGGACCTTCCTCCTCCCTTGGAAAACTCTCCTAACACTGGGGGCAATACTTGTGGTTTTGCCCTGGAGGTCACGCCATTACTATATAGTAAGTGTATTACTTCAAGGAAGACACAAAAAGAACTACGGTTCTTGATTCTGGTGACACAAAATTTATATCTCCTGCTTCCTTATGCTGGGGGCGTGTCTCTGAGAGAACTTACCATAGGAAGCGCTTGTAACCACAGCAGAAACTTGCCAATCCGACACGAACCAAGAGGTCCTAGCAGGATTTTATTCTTTGTGAAGTAGAGACAGTTGGATCAAGGCAGATCATTGCCCCCCAAGACACTGCCTGGCAGCTATGCAGCGTCACCAGACTGCTGAGCAGTACCTCTCTGCTCTCATAGAATCACAGAATGGTTTGGGTTGTAAGTGACCTTTAAAGATCATCTAGTCCTACCACCCTGCAATGACCAGGGAAATCTTCAACTGGATCAGATTGCTCAAAGCTCCAGGGGTGGGGCTTCTACCACCTCTTTGGGCAACTTGTTGAGTGTTTCACCACCTACATTGTAAAAATTTCCTCCTTATATCTAGTCTGAATCTCCCCTTTCTTAGTTTAAAACCATTATCCCATGTCCTGTTTCTTCAGGCTCTAATAAAATGTCTGTCTCCATATTTATTATAAACCCCCTTGTAGTAGGTCAGCAAAGATCTCCTTTTTAGGAGAAGTTTGAAATCTATAGCATTATTTTTTTTTATTCCCTGCCGTGTGACGTTAAGCAGCATCCTCATAGGTTGAAAGTTTTTGCGCCACTGTTGCTTTAAAAGTCACGCAACTGTGCTGCGAGCTCAGTTGCTTCCCGTGCTCTCGGACACCGCAGAGCTAGCCTGCCTGCGTGCGGTGCCATGGTGTTGCCATGCTGTTGCCGTGCCGTGCTGTTGCTGTGCTGTGCCTGCCTGTTTGCCTGCCTGCTTGTTTCTCCTGGAGCTGCTGTTGCTTTCTGTGCGCTCGCCGCCGCCACGTTTCGACACAGCCGCGCCGTGGGGATGGACCCCTCGC
>NW_010391149.1:9632-11613 GCF_000710305.1 Buceros rhinoceros silvestris | reverse complement strand
TTGTGTCGGACTGGAGTGCGGTTTTTTTAAAACGACATTTTTTAAGGAGGTTGTTTTCCCTCAGCAGCTCCCCGTGAGCCCGGATTCTTTCAGAAATACTCGGTGTCTCGTATGGATGTTGTGTGCAAGTCACCGGCTAAAGTCTTTGTTTAGGGAATCAGGTTTGACTTTTAGATTATTCCATTGCAACTTAAGTGATCTCATACGTTAAATACTCTCCTGTTTTTTTTTTTTTTCTGCTTTGCTGATGCGGTGGATGTGAAGTCAGAATGTGTGGTGCACTCAGAACCCATTATTGATGGGGAAAGGTGTTGTCAAGCCTTCCTTTTTAAGAGCTGTCACCAGACGAAACCCTGCCAGCTCCCGAACTGGGAACTAGTTTGCTAAAATAACTTCAATTTTTTCTCTATGAAGACTTTTTCATCGTGTTGAGGATGGCAAGTTGTGGGTTATTTATGAGCTTTACACGAGCCCCATATCCCAGCCTTTACTACTTTTAGCAGAATTGCAATATATTTCCATAAATCTGCAGATTTTTTTGCAAGATGGTTGATTACTGCGAACAGTTTTACACTCTCTTTTGTTGTAATAACGTGCCTTATGATGGACCGTGTATCTCTACATGATAGAAGTTTAACAGCAGTGTGGATTATTTTGAACTAAAAGCTTCCATCGGTTAGAAGAGAACCTGTGAATATTCTCTCATCTCTCAGGAAGTGCGTGAGAGCTTCTTCAGTATTTGGTCCTGTTTTATATCCTTGCCTTAAGCAGTTATTAGTTAGATGGTCTAGAGCTTGCAGTTAACAGAACCATTTGGTCTGAAAGATCGCTAATGTGTAATAAATAGCTGTACTGAAACTCCTGTACCTTTACCAGAGCAATGTGAAAAAAGTAATGCTGACATGCAGTGAGAGGCTGCAGGAGAACACGATTGTGCCATGATTTATTAGTCAGCCTTATTTTGACTGGTAGGAGAACTTTTTAAACGACAAACTGTAGTTTTCTTATCAAAACATTAAAGTTGTTACAAAAATGTCTGAGGTAATGAATATTCTTGTTACTTGTGTTACTCATGGAAACAAAGATGACGTTGAATATATCCACATCCGTTTAAGTGAAAAATAGAGGTAATGGTAAATGAAGACACTCTTGCCTATCTCATCAAGAGTAATTACAGCCCTTAAGAAGGTCAACCCTTCAGACTACACAAGTTACATGAACTTGAGTTCTGATTGCTCCAGTTAAAGGCAATCCACGCGGAAGGTTTCTACCTGGCTGTTTTTAACCCCACAACCCAAAATGTTGCTAAGCAACTTGGAAAAGAAGTTGTTTTGTTCAGCAGATAATATTTTATTTCAATAAAACATACAGTAGTGGAAACAAGATGCTTAACAATCTTCAACTTCAAGATAATACAAAGTTCTGTAAACATTTGAAGTGTGAGTCACACTTTTAAAATTCTACTTCTTATGCCGTTAAGAAGTTAAGTGCAAACTCTGGAAGTATCTTTTGTCTTAATTTTAAAAAGCTCCAAATCATCAATGCAAAAGAAAGATTTCTTTTACCTTTGTGGGCTTCTAGGCCTTTAGACTGTGAGTACGGTACTAAAAGATCCAGTGAAGTCATAGTACTTTGTAAGGGAAAGTCTCTCTTCGGTAGATATATGCAAAGGAATTGCCTCTAGAGGATCGTTTCAGATGGGATATTATTTTTTTTTTACCCTTGTAATGCTGGGAAATTAAATAATGCCCCAAAAAGTGCTGAATGGCTGTGCTCCTTAAATTATGTTAACCATAATGCATCCAATCAGATGCACAAGGTTATTAAAACATAGGTGTCACGACGCCTGTTCAGTCTTCTGTTTGGCCATCTCCCATTGTTCCCTGTGCAGAGACGTGACATCTTAAGACCGAAATTTGCTGAAGTCCACAAGCTGTGCAGAGCTACTTGTGGTAGTCTGTTAAGAAACAGTGAGGGAAAG
>NW_010391149.1:0-9470 GCF_000710305.1 Buceros rhinoceros silvestris | reverse complement strand
AAAGAGCAGCATCAGTACGTTGGGATACTCGGTCCAGTCTTTCCAGGGAAGGATGCTCTTCTGAAGGTGGAAACTTCCACCAGCTATAGCTGGGGTATACTCAGTTGAGGAAAAAAAAATATTTTTTTTTTCTTCTCCACAGTTTGGATTCTGCCAGAGTTAGAACAATGATTACAATCTCAGGATTGTCTTTACATGAGTGAAATAGTTGGTAAATTTTTAAAAGGAATAGAATTTTCACTTTTTGGGCTTTGGCAAATATGATAAACAGGTCTAATTATGAAATTTAAATATTTTTCTTTGGGGTCTTGCTCCCTAAAGCTTTAAGAGTCGATACAGCCTAAATAGAGCCAGTCAGAAATTTTGAGGAGAAAAAAATTCCTTAATGATGAAACCAGTCAGCTTTTTAAAAAAATCTGTTGAAATGGGAAAATAAAAAAAAAAAAAAGAAAATAACTTTTTTTTTTTTTTCTCCCCAAAGATAAGATGAATTTGAAGCATTCTGCTTTCAGGGTGAGATGTTTTAAATGATAGTTCATTTTTTTCCCCACACTCCTAGCTTTTGAGAGGAAAAAACCAACTGACTCCTCATTCTGATGTAGGAGGAGTTGTCAAAATTTCAGATGCTGTGTGAGATAGTAAAATTATTGTCGTGTCAGTTCTGCCTGCAAACAGACTCACTGCTTCCTCTTCCTGCTTTGGTTCACGTCAGCCCAGGTGTCACAGCTCCCTCCTCGCTGTAAAGCAGTAAGCCCACAGGTGTGAAGCTAACGCGTCCCTGTGAAGATTCCAAGCGTAGTTACGTGCATGAATTTAGTCGTGTGGACTGTGTAGTCACCGAAGCGTCAGAGGAGTCTGTACAAAGCATAGGCTTTGTTACCTTTGGTGTGATTTCATGCATTGGCCACATCTCTATCCAAATGAATGAAGGACCGTACGTTTTCTGACAGCTTTTACCTCTTTTGGATCTTCTTTGTCTGTAATTATACCAAAACTGATGAATCATTTCTTTGAAGGGTCTTGTAGTCAAAGTGTAGAGAAGAGGATTCAAAGCACTATTTATTGGCAGTATAAAAATCACCACCCAAGAAGTTATGGTACCTTAGGGAAGGAAAAAGAAAGGAAGATGTAATACTCATTCCAGCGTTTGTACCTGTTAATTAATGCAAGCCCTTGATACTTCTGCAGCATAGCTTCCTTGTGAGGCGGGTTGTCCTCAGCTCCTAGGCTGAGTTCATGCCATAACAGGTACTTCTCTTTCTTCTCACTGTTGTGCTTGCACTGCCCTCTTACCTCCCCTGTTTCCAGGACTCCCTGCAAAACCTGACATTCTTTATTCTCCCAGTAGTTCTTTATCACTTCTACTTTTCTGTACCATAGCTCTTTATTTGCCCTGGCACATTTCTTTTTCTGGGTGAGCTCCATTTGCTTGACCCAAATTTTTTTGTCTCTGCTTTCATCCCTATCGCTTCCTGTGATGTCAGTTCCCCATCCTCCTCCCATGACCAGGGACATGCAATCCTCGTCATGTCCCTGGTGTCCTGTCCTTCCACAAAGCAGTATCCTCAGTTCCTGTACTCCCTCAGAGGCTGGTTTTCTCCTCTCCACCAGGACCTCTCCATTCTTCCCCCTGCAAGGGGCTTTGTATACATCCTCCTTATTTCCTTGTCGCCCTGATGGCAAGAGTTTCTGTGTTCACACTGTCTTCCTTTCTGAAGGTTTCCTGCTCTGCCTGTATCAGGGGCAGTGTGCGTTTTTATGGCATCCCCTTCTCATTCTTACTGCTTCGGTGATAAGTTACCTGAGGGGCAGGCAGAGGAGGGATGAGATTACAGAGCTGAAAGATGTCAGTGGGTGCACTCTGCTGCACTGTTGATTTACAAAACAATTACAGATGTGCTCCAAGCTGCACATAAAGCTCCCTTGCCATTGCCTCCACTCTGGCTTTATGACTTTGTTGCAATGTCCGTACATCCCTATCGATGCCTACCACATTGGCTACGGTTTGGAAGCGAGCAGATGCTTAGTTCAAAAGCTGTCACGGTGTATCCCCAAAGAAAAAGAAATGCTAGCAAATGGGTTTTAAAACTGCTGTAAAAAATGATCTGTGATGTCTTCAGTTTTGTGAAATGAATAATTACTGTTTAATCGAGTTTATCTACAGTCATTTGACGAACCCAAGATCACCCTGCGCTTCAGCAAGATTTCTTCAAGGTTTCTTGACTCAGAATACATCTGCTTCTACTTTTCACAGTATTTTCTTTAAAATTTCTTAGAGCTGTTTTGATAACTTAAGAAGAAGCATTTTAGAAGATGTAAAATAACTGAAAAAATTTTACATAATCAACATAATTTCCAGACATTTGACACTTAAGTGAAAACTATGAAAAGGTGACTCCCAACACCTGTTTAAGAAGTTAAAATTAGTTGTAGTTTATCAGCACAATGGCAATTCCACGTCACCAATTTGCAGGCTGGGTAGTAAATTAAAAATGTATCATCTAAACTGCTAGTCCCATAGAATTTTATCTTACGTGGTCAGCACATAAGACAAAATCCTCTCAGCTAAAATGTTTTCTTGCTCAAGCAGCATTGTGATGTTTATCTGTCTGTTGAGTCTGCATCCACTGTTGCTGATGGTGCTGTTTATGTTCACGTGTTCTTTGTAACAGGTTTACAAAGGCTGTTTTTCTGACATGTCCTGATATTGCAAAGAAAAGGAAAAAACAAATAAAGTGCAATTTTTAATCATTTATGTTATGCTATTTTTAGATGGGAATATATTCATAGCATAAAGAAGCTAAAAAGAGCTTTATATAACTTAATATTTTGAACTATAAGTAGCAGTTTGTAAAAGAAAGTTATTTCAGAACAACAATTACATTGTCAAATCAAAATAGAAAACACTGTGTTGTCCTGAGCCATATTTAGGCAAGAGAACCAGCAAAAGCCATAAGATGAGACAAACCTAAGGAATTCGGCCTTGGTTTTCAAATACATTTCGTACATTTTTTATGCTATGGAGACAGACCTGAACAATTTGTATTTTGGTATATTATTGGCTGACTGAAAGGTGACCCGTCGATGATGATTACAGTAATTTAGTTCAATTCAGCAGTAAAGCTATATTGTTCATTATATTGTGCGTACACATATATAGCTATATAACATGAAGTGCATTATAGTAACATAGTTCAATATATTAAGTTCTTTTTCTTCTGAGGTAGAAACAGCATTCTTCATGCAGCACAGCTAAAACAGCCTTACAAACAAAAAGACATACCTGGTATTTCTACTTGAAGTAAAGAAAGGAGTTTCAAAATAAAAATAGGTATCCAACATAGCGCATCGGTAAATACGATGAAGAAAAAACGTTTAGCAAGGATCATCTCTTTTTTAATATGATTCCGAATTTCACTAGCCATAATAGCCGTTTGATGAACACTGTAGAACATACTCCCGTAGGAAAACACGATGATGATAAAAGCTGCCAAGTTTACACCTGTTTAAGAAGTTAAAATTAGTTGTAGTTTATCAGCATAATGGCAATTCCACATCACCAATTTGCAGGCTGGGTAGTAAATAAAAATGTTTCATCTAAACTGCTAGTCCCATAGAATTAAGTGGCCAGAAAATCTGTGTCTCTCTTCCCCTGAACACTGATTTTTCACCTCTGCTTCGGTATTTATTTTACTCATCAACACTCGACAGATGGCTGCCATCTGACCCAAACCTCGTAGTTCTTCTCTGGTCTTACCGTTGCTCTACTTCCCTGACAAAGCCTCTCTGTCTATTCAGGAACTTAGTGGTCATTAATTTCTTTCTACTTTTTTAGCTCTTCATGCATTTTAAGATATGTAATTATCTACCTAATATAGTAAAATATTCAGGCTGGAAAAAGTCTAAGGGCTTACTGGAGCATCTAAATACAAGGTTTGAAAATTAAGTTCATTTGCAGCTCTAATCATATATAAAAAAGAAATGCAACTTACCTAAAAAAATGACAACAGAATAAATCTGACTTCCTGAACTTTCTGATTGTTCTGAGTGAAGAGGAAAACAGACACCATTGGTACCATAGTAGTTTCGGAAAAACTCCTTATTGCTCAGCGGGATAAAAGCAACAGCAAACCCAATTATCCAGATAAGAACCAAAATGGAAATTGTCCTGCATTTTCTGGGCTTCAGACACCTAAAAGGATAAACTATGCAGATGTATTTTTCCAAAGTCAGGTAAGTCAACAGTAAGACTGACACCTCTGTAGACAGAATAGCCAGCGATCCCACCAATTGACAATGAACACTGTCCATCCACAACTGAGCATGCTTGTTGTATTCTCCGCGATATTTAAGATCAAAAGCTCCAATCGCAAATAAATATATTCCCATCAGACAGTCGGCACCTGTGGGCACAGTGCTTAACATCATTATTTACACCTCTGAATTTCCCATTTTCTGTGTATATGTATATTGGAAAACAGACACGCACATGTATACGAGTACATATTTATAAGTCAACTAATACATAGATATAATATCAATATTATAGTTGGAATGTTGTCGTAAACTACAATTAAATCAGTATAATTCGGTCCTACTCCTCCTTTCCATGCTGCAGGTAGAAAAAGATACAGGTTAATTTATAGAAATATCCTTGTAACCCTTTTTTTTACCAGGTCTTACTCCTTTTGATATTGACATCTGCCTTAAGGTAGGGCATCTCTGATGGATTCAAAGTTTAGTTTTGGCTTGTCCATCTTATACTAGTTCAAAGACTGATGTGCAGAGTCTTCTAAGACTGGTAAGGGAGGAGGAGCTGTCAACATAGAGCTGAAAGCTTCTCAGGCATTTTGGCTAGAAGTTTTGCATAGTATTCAGATTGTTCCCATGGAAACAACGATGTTTCAAAGTCACTGACGTACTGTATTTAGAAACACTTCAATCATTTTATACGCTGTTGACCATTACTTTTCAAAATGCAACTAATTGTATTTGTGAAATCCTTATATATATACTCCTGTACTGAGAAAGGGTACTCAAGATTGTAGTGACTGTACTGCCAAATACTGTGTTTGTAAACTTGTCTTACTTTTAGGACTAAAATAAAACCCACTGAATCTTAATATTGGGGAGCTATAAGGGATTGATTTTCTATATTTGCATAAGTAAACTTTTGCTCGTGTGAAAAACAGTATCTTGAATATAATATTTACACATGCAAATTACAATTTATTCAAAATTGTAGACTAATATTTAGGTTTATGGGCCTTTGAAAAATTTGGGGTTTGATTTTTTCTTGATGAAGTGGGAATTTGACACAATACCCACAGCATTAAAATGAAATATGAAACTTTTGGAACATATCATCTGCCAAAGGCAGCATTTATTGAGAACTTCTGGTGCGTAAGGTACAGCATTTTGTACCGTCATTCACAACAATGTGGAAGTTCAGTTAATCTGGTGCTGGAACTGTGCCACTTTCTTATAATAACAAATATCATACATGCTATGGACAGGCTTAAACAATATTCTTTTATGCACGGAGTACTCACAGCAGAGAGACATTATTGAGATGGCGTGGAGCTTATTCTCCGATCTGATGTAAGGCCTCATGCAGATAACAAAGATATTTCCGAAGCAGGTGATGGCAGATACAACCCAGACAAACACTCGCTGTATGATGCTAGCTAAAAGATTCTCAAGGGATGAAATCCCATCAGTATTGGGCTTACAGCTGCGCACATGAGGGGCATAGCCACAGTACTGGAATTTCTTAAAATATCTGGTTGTGAGAAAGAAAAATAGGTAAGCCATGGTTCTAGTTTGGTTAGAATAGAGTTACTCAGGAAACATATTCTGAAAAACAAAAAATTTAATAAAAAATGGTTGAAATCTGGCAACTGCTCACAGAGTGTTTTTCATATACTTTTGTTTTCAATTACCCAGTGTTGTGTAAACTGCAAAATTCAGACCAAAGAAAGAAAACTGGCATAATCTACTTACATGTGGGAAAGGTTCCTCAGGGGTCTGAACATTCTTCTCTGAATGTTTGTGATTTCAATGCCCTCCAAGCTGCTGTAAGTAATATACTCTCAGTAAAAGGCCATAGAAACTTTTTAATAAAAGAACAAACTTTATAAGAATTTAATTGTGCTTCTATGATTGTAGGAAACTAGAGATTAATTTTAATTGCATCTAGTCCGTCAACGCTTTGAAACCTGAATGGAAAGCTTGTGTAAAAGCTAAAGAGGAATAAAATAAATTGCAGTTAATTCTTGTAAACTCGCTGTTCTTCCAAAATCACAAGCTGTCTCTTCTACTGCTCTCAGCAGTGCAATCTCTTATTACTATGTTTCCCTTCCAAAGTATTGTTCTACTGAGGTTCTTTCATCATCTCTGGGAAAATAATAACTTGTTCCAAGAGTAATATTTTACATGTCTTTTCTATCTCTTATTCCAGGGAGTGCTGTACTAGACAAACAAACCACTGCAGGAATTCAGTCTTCATTGTGTCAAGGGCAGCAGGATGCTGGGACACAGGATATGCCATGTAAGGCAAAATGCTGGTTTTTTGTGGCACATAGTTAGGATTTCTTGCTTTTTTCCCCCCTTATTGAAAATGGCACCATTATTTCCCCTGCAGTGCTAAATCAATGTAGTGTAACTGTGTTAGTTGTTTTAGAACTTGAATTCCTGCATTCTTCCAGTCCATCCAATCTGTTGGTTAGATGTGCAACTGGTCAGAGGTCTTTGGTTGTCGTTGTGGGGAATCTTATTTGAGTTCAGTGTTCAGTGCTTTGAATGCAAGACTCATGTGAGTTCTGAGAATATTTAGGCAAAAGTGGAGAAAAGTATCAGTCTTACTGGTTAGTTGCCGAGAGCTGGTTGGTAGTTTTGGAAGGAGACAAGAAAAAAAGCCGCCAGTATGGAAGTGTGTTATTTCTATTTAAGCACTGAAATGATTCTTAGGATGTGCTTTCCCCAGCTATTCTTACTATTTCAAACTAGCAAAGAGGCAACAGGTATTCCACAAACTGCTGAAATATACATTTTCCCATAGATCTATCTCAAGGTTTACCAACTTTCTTAACTTAAAAACATGGAAGGTAATGGTCACTGAATTGCATGTGTTCTTTGGTGTTAAATATAATTCTGCATAAAGTATATGCTGTAGCCTGACTGTTAGGAAGGTAATTGGTCTTTTCTGTGCTCAGCTGCTTTTTTTCATGAAAGTTGTACAGACAGTATTTTCAGATTGCTGGCCATTTACCCAATTTAGTTGAATTTGGCCACTGGTTTCCAAACCACTTTGAGGAAGCTGGGCTGATCAACAAAGGTACGTGCAGTGCAGGCTACAGCTCAGGGGTAAAATCATAACCTCCTATTACACTCCTATCCAAGGAAACATCTCTTTCTGACTCGCCGTAACCATTTTTAGTAGGCCCTGTGATGACAAGGTGTAATGGTTTTAAACTAAAAGGTAGATTTGGCTAGATATAAGGAAGAATCTTTTTTACTGGGGAAGTGGCGGAACACTGGAGCAGGTTGCCCAGAGAGGTGGTAGATGCCCCATCCCTGGAAACATTCAGGGTCAGATTGGATGGGGCTCTGGGCAACCTGATTTAGTTGTAGATGTCCGTGCTCACTGCAGGGGTTTGGCACTAGATGATCTTTAAAAGTCCCTTTCAACTCAAACTATTCTATGATTCTATTGAAATTGAAATATGATTCTATTTCATTGAAATAATGACTGACAAAAGTCAATGCTATGCTCTACCAAGCTCGTTATTGCAGACATGCAGTGGCCTGTGAAGATGTACTTAAATCTACCATCGAATAATTTCAGATTTGCAAGATTGGCACAGTTCTAGGAAGAGATCCGCCAGCAGAATTCATGTTAGAGCTGCTGTGTTAGTGCACCCACAAACTCCTCCTAAACTCTCCAAAAACATATGTAAAAGTTGCACCTCCTTCTGACGTGACAGCTGAATCTTACTTGGTTTATGTTGTCCTTTTCGTGGTGTTAGCAGTAGATTGTGTAAGAATGGAAATATGTCCCCAAACTTGTACATATACCAAATTCCTTTATAATTCCTGTCTTTACACAGCCTAATAGTACCTGCCCGTGACATTAATAGCCCCAGCTGGACGTTGCATGACCCTTAAGCCCTGTGAACAAATTGTGCAATGATGTTAAAGGAGGGTTGCATTAGTCTTGTTCTGTAACAGCGGAAAAGACAATGTCCTTCTCTAAGCTAATTTATGGGAATTCATGAAACTTTTATTTTCAGGAAGGAAAATTGAGTATTGTTAGTAATTTTTTTCCAGGCTCAAGTTGTTGAGAATCATCAACATAACCATAACAATTTCAAGGATAATTCCTAATTTCCTAATGAAACAAATTCAGGATCATGTCCTTCTGATGGAGATGTGTGTAATCATAAAGAAAATACACTTAAAATAGAAAAACTCGATACTTACAGGGATTTGAGTTTAATTAGAAAATCAAACTGGTCTATCTGTATTTTCCTGATGGGGTTGTAAGAAAGGTTCCTGTGAATACAACATAGACATAAGACATAAGCTACTTTGTACATCTTCCTTGTAGCTTGTTCTAAAAATAAAGTCAAACTACATAACCCATTTGCTTTTCCAGTCCTGTAGGACTACAATTTGCAGATCCAACTCTAAATGGTAGCATTCACACGGCGTTATTCAGCTTGCTAAGCCAGTGGAAAGAGTAGACAGATGTTTCACAGTCATGCTATTGCCATGCACACACACACGCACAACTGCCTCCCCAACCTGATGCTTAAAGCTTTAGACTACAGAAATAATTAGCTATTAAATTTTCCAGAGTTGTCTTTCAAGTGAAAGATCCAGGCTGAACTGCAAGCATTTACAAATAAATTACAATTGATTTTCCTAGTTGCTGAAATCTATTTTCTCAATTCATGTGAGTTCAAGAGACAGAGGCAGTGGAATGTAAAAACAGACATTAGTATTAATGCTATCGGTCTGTACAAGACTGTTTGACGTACATTCCCTTTTTCTTCTCCCTATAACTTTTTCTTATATTTTCATTTTGATATTGTGATTAAAAAGCACAAACTCAACAAATGCAGCTGTACACACTTGTTTGCCCCAGTATATTGTGATGGATCCCAAGGATACTGGAAAAGCACAAAAGTAAGTTATTCCACATACTACCTCCTCTCCTCTGAAGAGGTCAATTTTGTGACTAATGCCTCTTTCAGATTATGCAAGGAAGATTGGGACTTTCCAGCAGTAGCGTTTGAGAATTTGCCTCTATGTATTGTCAGGACAAAACCAGATACTGTCTTTCTGATTTTGTAAAACCTTTGCTTTTTTGGAACTTTGTCACAGGAAAAAAGCAGTTTCAAACAAGGCATCTGTATGATTCGCTTACACGTTTATGATCTATTTATAATATAATAATATATATATAA
>NW_010391148.1:110723-113354 GCF_000710305.1 Buceros rhinoceros silvestris | reverse complement strand
AAAAAGCAAGGACAAAATAGGAGCTTAGCTCCGAGAGCCATCCATGAAATCTGTGTGAAACACAGCTTCTAACTCCATGAAATCCCTCCCTTTGCAGTGGCATAGAACCGCAGCTCTGTGCCTGGTGTCCCTAGGTGTGACCGCCCAGCACAGACTGCCATTAAAGATGCTGCTGTGTTGTTCACCTCTGTGCAGTGTTGAGTGTGGTTGATGTATTTGGGTATAAATTGTACCAAGCGCGAGTTAGAGGCTTGGATGGTTTATGTTCTCTTAGTCCTTAAAGCCCCTGCGACGGGAGGATTCTCAGGTGGTTTAGCCAACTCAGCTCTTTTACTGCCATGAAGCAGGGCCAAGTGTCCAAGCCATTGTCATGTGCGTGACTCTACACCCGCCTCTCTACTCACCAGTGCCAGGAAGGGGGCGAGTAAACCATAAGTCGTGTTTCTGTGATTTAAAAGGAAAGGTCTTGACCTTGATTTATTTTGATGGGATGATAGCAGAAGGAAGGCTAAAGCTCCGTTCTCCCAGTATTGCCAAGCTATCCAATGCTCATCCATATGTGTAGCCCTGATGTGAGCCTTGTGGGATATAGGTGTCTATGGCAAGGGGGATATTCCTCTTTATTGCTCCTGATCCAGAAAACTAAGGATGCAAATACTCCACTTAGGCTTCACGATGCTCTTTAATATTAGGCAGTGGAGTAAGACAGCTGTTTATGCCTTTTCATGAGCTTTGCACTCAAGATACTGGGCGAATTGGTAATATTTAGTGTAGTTATTGTACAGATGCAAAATTGCTAGTGGGAATTTTTAAGGAATTATTCCACTGAGCGATACCTTAAATATTTGCTTGGATTTTGTGTGTGAGCGTCTTTCTTTATTGTGAAAGCCTCCACAGCTAAAACCTGTGTAAGACATTTTATGGAAGTCAGTCGTATAATAATTGCTCATACAGCATAACTCAATGTGACAACAAGAGGATCCCTAGCTGAACTTCACCGAGGGTTTTTTTAAATCAGAGAGCAAATGCTCCCACCTATCACAAGGCATCTTGGTTGGCCAGTCCATGTCTTCCACTGGAGGGGGAGTGTGTGATTTCATCCAAGCCGGCAAATCTGAATCCCCGTTTGACACTACCTCAGTCTCAGGTTGAGTCATTGGAATTTCACCCGTATGCAAAGTGATGGGGACAGAAGTGGGAGGGGAAGAAGCTTTTAGCTAGTTAGAGCTTTACGCTGTTCTTGGTATGATGCCTCCTGAGGGGAAGCAGTCTAATAAAGCTTCAATTGTAAAGGTGAGATAAAAGCGTTACCTACCCAATAGATCTGTGTGCAGACACTAATGCCTCTCTGCTTTGTTTTCACATATTACGTGTACAACTGGCATTAATTGTTGCTTTTTTCTTATGTTTTTCCACTATGTTTTTAATCTCTGCAGGCTGTATTGATTTTTCTCCTGTGTTGCTTCTGCACTTGCCACCAGGACCTCCTTGTAGATAAGGTGTTTCAATTCAGCGTGTGATATTTCTTGGGAAAACACTCTAAACCACGGGTTTTTTTTTTTAATGTGTTTTTTCTTCTCTCCCCCCTTTTGCGATGTATTAAAAGGAAGATGCTGGAAAAGAATTCAGAGCACAAAGCAGGGACTTGCAATGCCCTTTCTCTTTCAGCAAACTCTTTTATTCTATGGTGAGGAATGAAATGCTTCTGCTACAGCACATGCAGACGTGTGTTTTACAGCAAAAGCTGTTTAAAAGGTTGTACACAAAGTGTTGAGCTTGTGGAGGGTTGAGCGTGGAAACGAGAGTGTGTCTGTGTTGCTAATGGGAAGAAGAAACCACTTAGTCTGAAGTCACAGTTGTTACAGAAAGACCATTCTTTATAGTGCTGCTGTCACCTCCTCGGTTCAGAACTGAGGGGATTCCTCTGGAGAGCAGAGAGTTACGGCAAGACGACACAGGCGGTTTGTGATGTCACAGGTGGTTTTGGTGACATCACAGGTGGATTGTGATGTCACAGGTGTTTTGTGATGTTGCGTGTGCTTTGTGACATCACAGGTGGTTTGTGAGGTCACATGGGTTTTTTGACATCACAGGTGTTTTGTGACGTCACAGGCGGGTTTTGTGATGTCACAGGCATTTTTGTGATGTCAGAAACTGATTGCGATTCATCACAAACATTGTGAGGGAGGTGGTCAAAGTGAGCACTAAGCCACTTTGCATCATTTACCAACAGTCCTGGCTGACTGACAGGGGAAGTTCCATTTGACTGGAGGTTGACAAATGTGACAGAGATCTACAAGAAGGGCTGGAAGGAGGACCCAGGGAACTACAGGCCTGTCAGACTGACCTCAGTGCCAGGGAAAGTCATGGAACAGGTCATCTTGAGTGTCATCATGAGGCACCTACAGGATAGTGAGCTGATCAGGCTCAGTCAACATGGATTTACAAAGGGCAGGTCCTGTTTGACCAACTTAATCTCCTTCTATGACAAGGTGACCTGTTTAGTGGATGAGGGAAGAGCTGTGGATGTTGTTTACCTGGGCTTTAGCAAGGCCTTTGACACCGTTTCCCACAGCATTCTCCTGCAGAAACTGGCTGCCTGTGGCTTGGCTGGGTGTGCACTTCACTGGA
>NW_010391148.1:110109-110409 GCF_000710305.1 Buceros rhinoceros silvestris | reverse complement strand
CGTCCAGTTGGCAGCCAGTCACAAGTGGTGTTTCTCAGGGTTCACTGTTGGGGCCTGTCCTCTTCAACATCTTTATCAATGAACTGGATGAGAGGATAAAGTGCACCCTCAGAAATTTTGCAGAGGACACTAAGTAGGGACGTAGTGTTGATCTGCCTGAAGGCTGGGAGGCTCTGCAGAGGGATCTGGACAGGCTGGATCGGTGGACTGAGGCCAATTGCATGAAATTCAACAAGATCGAGTGACGGGTCCTGCACTTGGGCCACAACAACCCCCTGCAACGCTACAGGCTTGGGAAAA
>NW_010391148.1:85596-109321 GCF_000710305.1 Buceros rhinoceros silvestris | reverse complement strand
AGTGCAGTGTGAATGATTGGACTCTGTGATCTTAAAGGTCTCTTCCAACCAGATGATTCTGTGGTTCTGTGATTGATTCTGTTAGGCTGCCACAGAATTAGGCTCGGGGGCTAAGAGGAAGTTGTCCTTGGCCATTCCTCTTGCATGATGGTTGATGACGGGGAATAATAAAGTTTGACATGGGGTGGGGTGCACCCTATCATGCAGTGACTGCAGACAGATAAATCACAGTATCTTCTAGGTTGTTAAGGCTTATGATGCATTCCTTAAAAAAAGTAATATGTAATATTTTGTTATCTCACCATGTACGAACACCAGTCATGGAACAGTCTGAAAACAGTGGAGAGGTGGGCTCAGCCACCATCTCTAAGCAAGCAGTGCTACCAGAGATGTCTTGCAGTATATTGTGATCACCAGTGTTGTACAGATGTGATTTATGTCCCTGTCACTCACCTCCCACCATCCCACTATACCAGGCAATCCAAGTAGTTGTGCCAGAAGGCAGCTTTGCTGCCCAGCAGGCTGCCTGTCTGCTGCCAGCCTCCACCTATGCCCTAACCTCCATAAGCATGATCACATCTGTAGAAATCTGATACAAACACAGTGAATGCTGGCACATCAACCTCTTACCTCTAAGCACATCTAAATTTGTGCCGTAAAGTCTTGCCTCAAACCAACCCTAGCCATGAACATCAGGCAGAAGAGCAGAGGTATTCCTGCCCCTCCGTGCTGGCTCTGGCAGGCCGCTGCTGTGGCAGCCCTGGTCCAGGGGAATGGGAGCCCCAGTTGTTCACCGACAGGTCCTGGCAAATACAAACCACCATCAAGCCCTCTCCAATTCTGGTAAATGGAGTGCTTTCACTCAGCTTGGGAGGCAGGACCTTTTTCTGCTCTGTGCACTCCACTGGCCACACTGGCCACACAGTGTCGCTGCCCTCTCTGTTTTCCCGGTGTAGACTGCGTGAGCCCCCTGCCCTGCCTGCTGCCCAGAGACTATCCTGCTCATTCCTGGAAACAGCATAAACACGGTGACCCACATTTGGCAGTTAGCAAGTGGCACTTGGAGCATCATGCTGGGCACTTGCCACAGTCTGTGTGTATGATGTGCTAGCTGGCAGCATCATCTGCCTCAGCCACACGTTGTTATCTGGGCCCTTCAGATCCACAGTGGCTCATTAGTTACTTTTCTTTATCAAGCCAAGTCCACTTGTGCACCCCCAAAAGAGAGAGGGACCCTCCCAGCTCATGCTGCTTGGGTGATGACACACAAGAAGAACCCATTCACACCGGAGATGACTCTGGCAGACCACTAGCTGCTAGTTCAGCCCCATCTTGATGCTGCTTTTGGGAATGGAGGATAGGCAAACACAAACTCCTCTTGCTACCAGGTGCACTAAGGTTTCACACCTGTGTCCCTCTGTTCCCTCTTCTCTGTGCTCTGTGTTTGGGTCCCTTTGGCTGCTTACAGATCCCCCAGTAAGTGATGGGGGTGATTGCACTGCATCCCTTGGTCTTCCAGCACTTAGGTGTCAAGAATACTGCTCTGGTTGGGACCTTGCAGCAAAATGGAGCAGAAGCAACTCCCCTTCAAAGGTCAGCGTTCAAAAGCACACCGGTATCTCCCATAGCACCTCATTGCCTGGGAAGCCCTGTCTCAGCTGTGCCCCATGTACCACCAGCCTGGGATGCTTCAGCACCCAGCCTCCCTCAGGAAGGGAGCGGGGGAGGAGATGAACTTCCCACTGTGCATCAGGATAAGGGAGAAAGCAGCAGCCCGAGCCTCTCCCAGCATGTGCAGTGAAAGAAAATGCCACGAGGAGGTCAAAGAATTTAGGCTCTGTTGTCACAGGCTCTACCTCAGGCAAAACACAGCTGAGGGAAAAATCCAAATCCTTCCAACCCAGTTAACTTGGATCCTAAGCAGAGTGAGCAATTCTACAGCAGAGCTATCCATTTCCATCTGACGGTCCTAAATACAACAGTGATCAATTTAAAAAAGGGCTTAATATCAAAAATTCAGGCACCTTAATCAGAAATAAGTCCTGATTCAACACAGATGTACAAAAAATGTTTTGAATTTTAGGTCTACACCCCAGCCCCAGAGAGCTAAATGCTGAATAGTCACTGCTCTGAAATGCATGCCGTCTCTCGGAAAGTTCTGCAAAAGGTGAAATGTGCTGCAGTTTGTTTTGCTTCCAGACTGATATAACTAACTGTTCGAACTTTCAAAGAAACTGTGTAGGAGTCTGACATTTAAAAGAGGGGAAAGAGGAGGAAGTCGAATCTTCCCAGAGAATTTGAAAAGGGATTTTTCTGTCTCCCTCCTCGCCTGATGGAAAGTGTGTCTCAAGCACTGCTGGGCTGGCGTTTGCTCCTGGCAGGCAGAATATCGCTCAGCGTGTTTCCCAGTGGTGCGAAAGAGAAGCGTGTGTAGATGGGTGTGCTGATGTCAGGTTTCCTTCGCTGGGTAGTTCGGTGGGAGGAAATCATTCCACAGATCAGCTTTACCTGCATCGTGAGATACCACAGTTAACAATAAGAAATACTTGCAAAGGTTTTTATGAGCCAAGGGAGATTTGAAGCTGGAAAATACCGAGAGTGCTACAGACCGGTCATCTGCCCAGGAGCCAGACAATCTCTATGCTCCTTAATCAATATAACCAGGAATTTACCCAATTAAACCAGGATGCGTTTTTAGTGTTTCAACCCCCCTCTGCAGTAGGCAGAATTTCCATGCATGCATACATGTATAGATACATAATAGAATCTTACAGAATATATTCTGCTCTAATATATGCAAGTATTGTCCCTCTGCATTTATATATTTCTTCTGTATTTTGAGATACATTGTGGATGCAAACCAGCTGTTTGGAATAACAATACAAAATTTTCCACAGCTTACACTGAAGCCATAAAGAGGTGTCCCTGCTGCATTTTTGCCTTGGTATGAGATTTCTGAAACACAGCACAAGCCAGGACAAAAACTATATTTTCCTTGGAAAACCATCAGGCAATACAGATTCTTAGAGAAGGTGTGTTTTTAACCCTGCCGTACTGGCACACAAACACACACTCACACAAGTGATCTGGACTTAGATGCCTAAAAACTCCCGCGGTCTAAAGGTTTGCCGAACGAATGGCAAAATTCCCTGTAATCTCGCTGAGCGGATGTCCGTGGGTTATTTGGTACGGCGTCGCTCCCAGGGCCTGCGCAGGTGCTAACAGAAGCTGCAGGTCCATGCTGAGTGCCGGAACGATGCTGTTACAGAATTTAGCTCTCAGAGGTTGAAATAAATGCCTCGTTCAGTCTGAATGTGGTGGATGTTACTTAGGCTCATGATAGTGAGACGTGGAAATAACGTGTTAGGTTAAGTCTTCTCCCTTGCCAGCGTCGGATGTGGACTGTTGTCCTGCGAAACCTTATTGCACAAATTGTTCTCACTTATGTGATGCTTCCCACTGAAGTAAAAACAAACTCGGATGCTATTCCTTCCTCTGAGCTTTCCTCCACATCCTGTCTCTTTTGTTTCGAATGAGGGTTAGGAATGCAGGCTGTTCGGGATGGAGGGTCTCAGCACTGAGCCTTAAACTGTAAATAGTGCCATAGCAGTGAGATGAGAAACAGTGACTATCAAACAGAGATTTAAAAAATATGTTTCCAGGGGTTTCAGTAAAAGATGCAGTCCTAAGAGAGTATTAATTTATATAGCTATCTGCAGAACTTATTTTTTAATTAAGTCAATATATTGGAATTATTGGACAACTGTGAATCAAAATCTCTCTTCAATTAATTTTGATTTCAACATTTTTCTTTCATGCAGACACCTGTGAATGTCCTGGTTTCTTTTTCCTTTTTTTTACAGTAAGAAGAGCTAAGAACACTTAACAAAAATTTTAGAAGAAATTTAATTTACATGAAGTAAAAGAAAACAAGTTGTGAAAAAAAGATAGTAACTGGCTCTCTTTTCATTCCTTTTTGATGAGGTTGTCTCTTGGAAATTTTGAGGACATATTTTATTAAAATTATTTCAGTACTTACATTTTATATATTCTGGTTGCATTTTAAAATATTTCATATTACCTTAGTGGCGTATTTTCAGTTCTCGGGAATGACATGGCTGCATGTTTTTAATGTTGGAGTTTCTTACATCTGGTTTATAGTTTAAAAAAAATCGTGTGAACTGATTTGCACGAAATTCCCTCGTAACAGTGAGAGCTTATAGTAAAAAGGGATTGTGAAAGTGAGGGGGAAGTAGGGAAGATCTAAAAATAATGGCAGAATAATTCTTGTAATCACTCAGAGTAGGATAAGCATGAAATGCCGCTATAATATGAATGATAATCTGAAGGGGGAAGTAACAGCTGAAAGACTGAAAGAATTTCAATTAAAATATACTGAGCTTAATTGATTGTGCAGATAAAGCACACCGATACGGTGGTGACGGACACTACATAAATGCCAATGAAGATTCCTAGAGCACTGCAAACAGTTTAATTAAAAAAGAATTTCAATACAATTATTGTTTTAGCCTGACAAACAACTAAACCAGAAAGTCGTATTTCACCGCACGAGTTGCCGACGCATGAAGTGTTTCATTGTAGGGTATTTATGAACCCTGGTTTTGTTTCAGACCTCATAACGGACAGCTGAAACACGCAGCCATGAATATCCCCTTGTACCGGTCCTTTGTTCTGGAATTTTATCTAAAGATATAATTGCGGGGAAGGCAGTTCCATCCGAGGGGAGACCCCCCGCCTTTGACGCGGAGGCTGAGCGGCTTCAGCGCTTCAGTTATGTTTCAGTGCCCTCTCGTGGCTCGCACGCCGTGGGGACACGGGGGACAGGCAACACACGCGGGGACGCTGCCACTCAGGGATGTCCCCACGCAGCACCCCGCTCCCACCCCGCGTCGCCTTCCCGTGCTTTCAGCAGGGCCAGTCATGTCAGCACGCTATGGTAACCCTGCGTGGGCACCGCCACCGTCCCCACGGGGCCACGCAGGCTCGTGGGGGACAGCCATCATCCCACGCGGGTCCCCATGCTCTGGGTCGCACCCCCGCGGGGCCGGGACCACCCCTCCTCCGGGAGGAGGCATGGCCCATGCCCACGGTCTGCGGGGGACGCTTGCTGTTGTCCCAGTTCCTGGGCTGGCTCTGGTCTGTCCAGCCGCTCGCTGTGCGGTGACTCACACTCCTGTCACAGCAAAGGAAGGGTAGCAAAGGATGCTGCAGCCCAGCGGTACCTACCTGGGGGGGGTCTGTAACCATCAGGGGTTATGGACTGTACGATGGCCACTTCAATACTTAATTGTGCGTTTCAGAGGTCCCCTGTGATCTCTACGTACAATGCATTTAAAATATCTTTCCTGTCTGATTTTGTCGTCTTTTTTCTTCTCACCAGCTTCTTCTGTCTGCTCCTTCCTTTCCTCCCAATCCAAGCAGTGCCTTTCACATACCGCAGTGCTTGGACCCCGTGTGAGGGGGCTGCAGGCTGAGGAACGGGCAGGTTACAGCTGCCCAGGGAGCATCCCATGCACAACACTGTCTACAACTTTCAGAAATTGGGTTTCTCGTTCTTTCCTAGTCCCCAAACCTGCTGCCAGTCACGCTGATTTGTACCAAACCATGCAGTACACATGCTCTGATACAGAAAACCCCATCTAATTCTCAATCAAAATCACTTATCTAAGCCTGGAGTCAAGCTGTGACCATTACATTCAGATCACTTATGACATAAACTAGATTTAAACACATATCTCAAGAAGCATAAACCTGTGTCTTCTGACTTTACTACAGTTTTAGATGATGGTAAAAGTCAAAACCAGCACCGTAATTACCCATCTATTTCTCATCATGTTTTCTGTAGTGCTCGTCACCATAAAACCTAGAATATGATGTTGAAAGTTAAATAAATGATGTGAAACTTAGATCTTGGTTTCAGCTAGGTATTTTTTACAGCATCAGAACTGAGTGCAGGCTGTAAGTCTTGTCTGTGCACTGTCTTTTATTGCTTCTGTGCTTGTACGGTGCAGCTTGGGAATTTTAAGACAGAGGAGAGTGTATAAATTGCACAGCTCTGTACTGCAGGTGAAACGGATCCCTGCTGTAATGTTGCTGAAGGTAGGAGAGCTGTAAAAGAGAAGAGCTTTTGCTCAATACTTTCACCGAGCACCGCATTGCCCAGCCCCTGAAGCCTTGCGCTAAGAAAGACAGCAGGCAGAGAATGCTTGTTGGATTTGAGAAAAAATTAATGGAGCAAGAGTTGTCTTTCTTTATTTTTCAGGTCTCTGTGAGACTGTGTAGAGACCACTAAATTTTGAGGGTCACAGCAAATTGAAGCCAGACCACTCCACTCTGGGTGGAATTTTTCCTCTGTTACTGATGTCCTCCAGAGGCGTGGGAAATTTCTCAGTAAGATGCTGTTGCATCACTGGTGTTACCTTCTGCTGACAATGAACTGACGATCCTGGTGTGTGAAGATTTCTTATAAAGGTTTTTTTTTGCGAAGAGGAGGAGGAGAGGTACTGGGTCTCTCTATGCCTCTAACTAGCCAGGGATTAAAGTGCTGGTGGAATTGAGGCAGGCTTGGAGGCATTCTTAGGTGACAGAGGCATCCTTAAGTGACAGAGCTATCTTTACCCTGACAGAAGCAGTGACTCACAGGTAGCTGCCACTTCTGCCTACTTTTCCAAGGGGAAAACTCCATTCCTCAGGAGGTGACTGAGGGAGAGATCCCCGGTCCTGTGCTTGTGACCGGCACCCACCTCTGCTCTCCCCTGATGCTCAATGAGAAGGTTCAGGTGACACCACACAAGCATGTGTTAGGCTCACTACTTACACTGCTAGTCATCACCTACGGAAAGGGATGAGCTCCTTTCTTCCCTGTCCCTTATGCTGGGATTATGCAGGGCCATAGTGGGCCAGGTTTTCACTCAGAAATGTTTTCACCTCAGGATTCAGGAAGCAATCTCTTGGGTTAAGGTCATGAGCTAAGCCCTGCCAGCACCTTCACCATGTTCCTCTCTGCCAGAAGCACAAAGATGCATGACCGTTTTTCTTCTTGAGAAAGACCCTCAAGGGAGCTGCTGGTGAGTTTGAGGACTGCAGCAGAAATGCAGACTGGATTGGGAGTTAGGTCCCAGCAGCACCAGGCGCTCTGTTGGACCAGGAGCTGCTGAGCAGAAATGGTGAAGGGGTCAAACAACAGGCTTGAGGACCAGTATCAGGGTCCACCACAGCTTAAAGGTCTGGGCCAGTGGAAGTCAGAGGAGGGCAATCAGAACTGTCAGCCCTTCTGTTTTCACAAGCCCTGAACTTTGGCAGCCATGTTAAAAAGAAATTCTGCTTCCATTAGTAACAATACCGTGCACTCACAGTTCTCAATCCTGTATTTCATGAATCTAGGATACCTTCTTTTCAGACCACAATTTTTCAGATATCCCTAGTGTTGAGTCTGAAGTGGATGTGGCTGGATAGAGGAGTTAATCCACTGCTTTGTGAATAAAACCCCAAAGGACCAAGGGCTAAAGGATGCTGAGCACCCATTTCAATAGGTCTTGCCGGAGTAGACCAACGAAACTTCCAAGACAAACCAGACAAACTTGCAAGTCGCACCACTTAACTGTGTGCCCAGTGGTGGGAAGAGAAGAGGGGCTTTGTGGCCACAGGATATTTCTGTGGCTGAGAGTTGAAATGCAGATGCATCATTGCTGGGCCAGTCCCCTGCAGCTCCCTTCGCACAGATCAAGCTGGTGAGAGAGATTCTATATTTGCCCAGACTGGAGTGAAGTCTGTGTTGCCATGACCCTGCTTTTCTGTGACTCCTATTCTAGTGAGCCCTATCTTGTTGCTCACTGACATTTCCTTGAATGTAACTGTTATTTACAGAATGAGAGGTGAAAGCTCAGAAATGGTTTTGGAAGCCAGCAGCAAAGGCCAGGTTAATGGTTACTTGTGTGCTAACACAGACCCTGACCCACACGTGCAGCCAGAGCAGTGGAGAGCACGGCTATCATCTGCTCACGCCGTGCAGGACGGCACAGCACAGACTACCTAGAGCAGTGCTGTCTCCTCACTTTGCCTCATCTCTCATTAGCAGCAGCCTCTGCAGCAAGAGACGCTTCTTTTCGAACTTAAAAAGTGAGCGTGAATGCTGTTCAAAAGCCTGCTTGTTAGAAGACTAGAAATGAGTGGCAGCCTGAGCTGGAGAGATATAGAAGACTTTAAATACATATATATGAATCATATATGCCAGCCTGTAAGTCAGTATGTATAGAAACTGCCCTTTCTGTTCCGTCACGGCAGAGTAAATAAGCTGCATAATTTGCTTCATCCCATGAGTACTTGTCCCCTCTCCGCTGTCCCAATGCGATGAGCTGCAGCTGCCTTTGGCAGCTTTGCTTCCTCCCTCTTCCCTCTTCCTTCCCTTTCAGGCAGCACAGCAGGACATCCACTGTTCTTTCTTCACTATTTCTTCACCAAATATATAGCCCAGTTCATTTGGGTGCAGGGACGAATCCTGATCAGCTGGGCAGAGGCAGTGAAGGTGGAAGATGTAGGACCACCTTGTGGGAGGGCAGCCAAAACTGTCAGAGTTTTACTGTCTTAGATACAGACGTTTAGGTGACTGGATGCTTATCTGAAGAGTACCTGCTCTGGGTGAAAGAAAACAAAGCTGTGTCTGAGTAGAGAGGTGAATGTAAATGTCTACCTCTCAAAAAATGCATCAGAATGGAGCTCCCAGACCTGGGGTAATACTTGTTCAAGTACTCAGCTTTGAGTCAATGTCATCTAATTTTCACAGTCTTGTCGAAAGATTTATCTGCTCCAGCTCAAATAAAGTCCTCAAGAGTAAATACAGTTTTACATTTGCTAGCTAAATTGCACAAAAAGGTAATATCCTCCAAGCTGAAGAACTACATTTAGTTTGTCCTTGAGGTAAGCAATCTCCATCAGAAAAAGTGTGTTACTCATTATAGAAGCAAACAATTATTCTACATGAAACTGATGCATAAAATAAGCTAAGAAACCAGCCTCCTGTGAGTACAGCAGCCTGCTAGAAGTCCTGACTAAGCAGCACTGGAAAGCTATTATCTCATGGAGTCCAGAAAAGATTTACTTAATATTTTTAGCCCAGTTGACAGTTTTGGTAACCTCTCTCCCTTTTGAACATTTTTCATGTAAGTATTTTTCAATTGTAAATATTTAGAAAAAGCATGGTAAAGGAGTAGGGAAATTTAAGAGACGCACATGAGACTGGTAATGCTGGAACTAAGATCTGTCATGAAATACCAACTCTGCAGCTTGATATCCTTCTGCTCTCTAGAGGATTTCCGCACTGTGTACAAACACATCTGATATCCACCGGGCAGCACACACATGCTTCATACATATTGACAACACGCAGTCCATCTAGCTAGGAGCCCTGTCCCTCAAAACCTCAGTGATGCCCCTGAGCATCAGCCCCATGGTGTGTTTCGTGGTCAAACTCTGAAGGATCTAGGTACCACTCAGTATAGTTGACTCATTTCAATGCAAGGCTGAGATCTAGTCATAAAACGGGAGTATGAGCTCATTATTTCTTTTTGACTGCTGATTTCAGGCATTCAACTGAGGAATAACCATCCTTCTCCTTCTTACACATCCCAGAAGTTGATGGGCAGTTATTTTATCAGTCTTTTCCTCATTGTTCCAAAGGATATTTTTGCCTGTAAGTTTCCAGATAAAGGTGAAACCATGACCACTGAGAATTACAGATTATAGAAAGGTCAGCCAGCAAGAACACTCTCACCGGCATGCCCTGAATCCTATGCAAAGTATTTCCTAAGCCTAAAGAGCGGGAAGAATTGTAAAAACTCACCCTAATGGAAATTTTGTACATGTACTAAACCGCCAGGTGTTAAGGGAGCTTTAGGTGATGGGATTGGGGAAAAGCATCATTTGTGGGGAAATTATGTCGTAACTGGGGAAATCATCCCTAACCCGTTCTTTGCACTGAGGACTGGCGTTGCAGGGTAATCAGTGCTGGAAGGGGCTGTGCCAGGAGACTGCGGCATCTCTGCTGTGCAAGATCTCAGAGAGTCAGATAGAGAAGATTCTGGCAGTGCCAGGGCAGGGGACAGATTGATTAAACTTGTGAATTTGTGTGATATTTGCTGATTTCTGACAGATTGTATTGTTGAATGATTCAGCTGTAAGAATTAACAGCTGTAAGTAAACCTCTGTCTCCTTCCTGATGTAACTTCAAATTACCTTCACTTCTCCTCTGTCCCCTCCTGTGCTGCTCATTTGGATGGGGGTTAGGTGACCTGGCATCCTTTATTCATGAAAGAAGCCCCATAATACATGTATATTTGTTCTGTGTTCGTGGGGTTAATTTAGTTTTGGCAAAATGTGCAGAGAAGCAGCCCTGAAGACAGAAATCCTCCATCTTCCTTCCCAGAAACAAACTGTGTCATTCACGCTGTCCCACCAGTTTGCCTCCTGCCTCTCCTTGAACTGCACGGGGTAGTTCAGCTACCGGTATGGTCCTTGGCCTTGCAGAGACTAGCATAATGGTGCCAGCCCAGTGGTAGACTTTACTGCTTTCCTTATCCTCTCCAAGCTCTAAATTTGGTTGGGAGAACCAAACTTACCTCTGGGGAACCACAGACACGTTGGTGGCTCATGACTTCTCCTTCTCGCTGCCCAGCTGTACCTCATGGGCAGAGGACTTGCTGGCTTCAGTACAAAATAAAAAGGTCATTTAAAAACTGGTTAGTGATCTGTCTTATAGAGGGAACTGTCTCCTGTTTAATTGTGAAACTTAACACCATCAGAAAATTCCCGTTTATCCCACTTGAGCCATTATGCAGCTTCTCAGAAAGAAACCACATTTGTCACTGGGGAATAATAAGCCTTATTTATAGAGTAGCCCATGCATTAAATCCTCTGGGCAACTAACAAAATATAGCCTGGCTTAAAAAAAAAGTCTGAAAAAATATCTCTGTGAAGACCAATAAATGCCAAGAGGGGTGAAATAATTTCTTAATGTTTTTAGACCAAACGTGGTCAGCAGTAAATGAGTGTCAAAGGGATTTTTTACAGACATTTTCTGGAGTTACATTGCTATCCTCCTCCAAACAGTTGGTAGCTGTGTGGGATGATCAGAAAAAGAAGAAAGAATACAGTTGAAGAGGTGACTATGTCTTGACCCTCAGCTCACCAGAGCACATCTTCTGTCTCTATGCAGCTTTCATCTAAAACTACTGAAAAAAGCTAATATGGAGGTGGCTGTGCTGAACACCAAGTGACATTAATTTTACTCTCAGATGTGGCAAATTAGGAGAAAAAGCCTTGTGTTTTAAATATTTCCTAGTGAAGCCACGAGGTCCCATCTCAAAGGAGGAAATTTTGGTTTATCCCTTCAACCCATGTGAGCAGGGCAGTCCTCCTCCTCCGCAGGGGCTGAAGTGCTGAGGGGACCTGAGGGCTGCTGTGCCACCCTTGAAGGTGTGCTGGTCCACTGTGTCAAGGGTGGGTGCCAATGAGTGTTTCCCAGAGACAGCACTGGGGGAAAAAAGTGAGGGAGAACAATACGCAGCCCCGTTTTCTGCCTGGGTGGAGTATGTGTGAAGTCCAGGAAGGAGACTGGGAACCGGATCCAGGGTTGGTCTCCATGCCAAGGCTCTCGCCTTTACTTGCTTTTTAAGGAGAATGTGAACAAATTCAGGAGGCTGTTGGAAACCAGATGATAATTTATGCAGGTACAATATATCTCATAGTATCTTTCTTCCAACTACTTTTCCCATATGTTGCAGCTTTTATTTTAATTATTACAGTCCAAATGACTTGCCTTTCAGTCAGCAAGACTGAAAGATCTTGAAAGACCCCAGAAGTAATTTATGAGCAATTATCTGATTTTCATTTTTAGCAGTCTGTGCTGTTCCGATTTCTGTCACCTTGGAATATTCTTCGCCACAGTCTAGATAATTTAACTAATAGGAGGGACACCCTTTTTAAAAAGGGGCTTTCTAATGACAGGCCCTGCTGAGCCTGCTGACACTGGTGCAGGTAGTTGGAATTATTATGGTGATTCTCAGCATTTTCATTAATCTGTTCTGCATTCTCCGGGGTTTCTGAGCTGAAACTTGCCAGGCAAGGTCTTAGCAAAGTAAGACTTTTTATTCTCTTTCCTTAGGGTCTTTTCTCCTATTTTGAGAGTCTGTTCAATAAGGTAAAAGTAGTTCACAAGATTACAAATGAAGATGGTGACAACACCAGGCATATATAAGGAATGCGATGAGCATCTGCTGAAGCAATGACTTCCTTCTTTCTTACACCCCCTAACAGAAAATCAGGATCCAGCAAGGAAAGATGGTGTAATACTTGGATGCTGAGCCACTCCTCGCTCAGAATGATGAGTTTGCTGAGGATTGCTCTGTTGGCTCAGTGGGAAGGTGATGGCTATCAGCAGGTCACTGCAAAGAGGTCCCATGGCTACATCTCCATGTGTGGCCTGTCACATGGTCCAACAGCAACCACACTTGCCCCTGGGCACCCTAGAGGCAGAGGAAAGTAATGGAGCAGCAGCATGTGGGAAGAGAAGAATGAAATGTGTGCAAAGTGCCATGTGAAGGCCCATCAGCTGTGGTTCTTCCAGCTGGTGGGACACAATGAAGAGCACGCTTCTTCCCCCTGTGCTTACCCTGGAACAGCTGAAGCGTCCTCCAACAAGTGTGGGAGAGCAGGGCATGACAGAGACGGCAGTGCAGGTTTGCACAGCCAAGTGACTGTCCATTCCCCACCCCCACCTCCGCCAAGTGAAGACTGCCTTCCTTGTCCAGCTCAACTGTGTTTGACCAGCCCTGAGAGCACAAATTGTTCATGGAAGAGCTGGTGGAACAAAAGCTCTTGCATTCCTCAAGCATAATGACTCTGGAGGGTTCCCTCGTGGATGCACAGCCCCACAGAGGCAGCGAGACCTGAATATATTCTGTTACTACATCACCAGCTGAGGAGAGTACCCACAGCTCTTGCAAACAATTAGTCTCAGGAGCGGGGATGGCCCAGCAAACTGAGAATCTCTTCACTCTGGCCACTAAGAGAAATCATCTGTTTTCATCCCCCTCTGGTCCAAATTGCCTTATGAGACTGCAAGTGCTTCAGAAGACAAAAAAAAAATCCCGCTATTTGAATGTACAGCATCAGCTGCAGGAGGTCTCATTTTTGTGTGGAGTGTTTGGGCGCTACCACAATCCGAATCATGAATGTCATTTTTGTGTTTATCTTCTCTTCTCTTTGATCTTTCCCACACTCTGATTGCTGATAGATTCAGCGAGCTTAGAAACAAATATGTATTGCAGCTATGCTCTTCCATAAATAGCAATTGTATGCTTTTAATCAGAACAACTTTTGTTAATTTTTTTTAAACGTGCGTATCTCAAGCTAAAGGGAAGGCAAGGAAAACCATTTAGAAAGGCACAGCGTATGGGCATGTGCATGTGTCCCAGTCCTCTGCACTGCAGCGTTCAAAGGTGAGCACAAAAATTACTGCCGTTCTTGGCAAACGTCAGAGTCTTTAGACATTTAAACATTCAGCATGCCGAGGAAGAAAAGGCATGGCAGATGCACCAGTTACCTGGGAGGTTTTGTTTTATTTCTTTCTCTGTTCCTCTTGAATGCACTCAGAGGGGATGGCTCAGAGGATTCAAACTTCCTTGCTTGCTTGTGGGGGCAAAAAAATCGTTCCTGCTTCGGGAACCCAACTTCTCTACCCAAGCGGGAAGTTGCAGATATAGCACATCAGTGCTACAGGGTAGGAGAAATGGTTGCCTTGCCCCCGCCCCGACACATCAGAAGTGAAACCTAGGTCAAGTCTTTTCATGTGTTGCTCATAGCTTCTTTAAAATAGTGTTTCCACTGATACACACCAATGTGATGAACATTTTTCATGTATTATTAATGTGCTTCTTTGTACCATGTTCCGAAAAAAAAGTTTTGATTTATTCCACACCTTAAACCCAATGTGACAAACTAGTGAGATGGCAGCAGGCTGTCTCTTTCTTTTTCCAAGATTTGAAAACTGAACTTAAAAGCCTGGAATTATACTCAGATGCATTCCACTCTTGTAATATTAACATTTTTTTTATTACCTGAACTATTTTCCCTGTCTCCCTTGACTCCCACAGCAGGGACTCTCATATTATTTCCTGCAGTGTTCCACCCCCACTTTCAGAGACCTGGATTTGAGGAGCTGCCCTACCGTTTATCAAAGCTTTTCCCTTGGTCATCAGAGAGAGTCTTGTCTGGTTTGGGCTCTATGAAATTGTCTGTTTCTACTTTTTTCCTTGCTTTTTCTTCCTCTTCTTTGTATCGAGTTATCTGTTCACAGCTGAGTAATCTCAGTAGAACTGCGGGGATGGAGATCTTCTTGCCTCACGTCAAAGGTACAGAACCCTTTTCAGCTGAGCCAGGGATTGGCGATACAGACAGGTATTTATAAGTGCACACACAAAGTAGGTATGAGGTGTCCACTGTGGCATTTCCTGTGCAATATTGTATTGATCATATATAACTCTGACCTCTTTTTCTGCCCTCTAACCGCGCAGTTCACCTCCACCAAGACTAACTGCTTCCAGCCTTCTCTACTGTTCAGTGCCTCTCAAGAAACCACCTTTCTAGGAAAAACAAAGCAAAGCAAAACAAAATAAAACAAAAAACCCCAAACCAACAACAATAAAAAAAAAAACCCCAAACCAAAAAAACCCTCACCAATCAGAATAGGAAAGTCTTTGTTTCTTTTTTTCAAGACACAGGATTTTCTCCCAAATCAGAGCTGTAAAATTTATAATATCCATTCTTAGATGAGCTGACATGTTTAAAGCTCAATAGATTGTAAACCAGGTTAAATCATCACCATGTTTATCTCATAGAGATTTGGGAATCCTATGCTTGAGAAGAGAGAAAAAAATCATGTTTAGGATCGGGGAGGCTTGTGAGATAATAGAATTCTTTAAACTGTCAGTGCTGTCGCAGAGCGGAAAATCACAGGTTGTTTCCCAGTGAAACCACTGATACCGAATTTGTAGACAGGCTCTACCATCAGCAGGTATTTTAAGTATACAGTATTAATATAGGCGATCCAGCTGAGTGGCGTGATCTGATTCTAAGCAAATTCTGGTTGGACTTTTTTGGGGTTAAATTCCTTGTATGTTTTCAACTGTCCTGTTTGTGCTTTTTTTTCTCGCAATGCAAAGCCTCTATCCTGCCTGCACTTTGCTTCTTACGCTCTTTCTTTAAAAACATTTCTCGCTGCAAGCATTTTTGTAGTGCAGTGAGTTCACGTGTCAGTTGTTCCTAAGCTCTGTCCATTTGCGTGATGGTCCTCTGAGTAGGAGCCTCTCAGAATAGAAATGAGTCTCCCCTTCCTGAGAGTTTGGAAATCATCTAGACCAAATCAGCATCTAGGATGAAGATGCTGACACCAGTGTTGTGGATGGCTATTATTTATTTATGTCCTCATGACTGGGTAATGGAGTTCTCTCAGCTGATATTAATAGAAATATCTTTTTACAGCAACATTATATGTACGAGTACGGATGTCGAGGACATCTTAAACTTTGCTAATCAGTTCCACGAATGTTTGTTTGAACAGAAACCTAAATCTTCTTTCTCCGTATTTGTTTTTCAATTGGGGATTTTTTTTTCGAACACCAGCGCCACATTTTCCTTAGGAAAGAAAAAAAAAAAGAAAGAGAGAGAAGTCCCCTCTTTTGCTATGTTGCAGCCCTTTCTGAGTGTATGCACTGGTAGGGGAGCTCGTCACTTTCTATGGCTACTTTAGCTGACAACCGTAATCACAAAAACATTGATGTTTGCAGGAGATCCTGAGCTATGTGCAGAAAGCAAATTTTGAATGCTAAAGTGAATGTAAGGGAAAAAAATCTCATTCTAAGAGTGACATTTGACAATCTGCTAATCGAGGCAGTGAAAAGGAAGGCTGTATGAGCTCCGTACACCAAACCAAGATTTACTAGCCCAGCTTAATCCACCCTTACTAGAGGGTTGTAGGAGATTGTTTTGCTAATGGTTACAGAACACAAAAGCTGTAAGGTATTAATGTACATTTTGTAAACAGAAAAAGTGGGCAAATCTATAGAATAAATTATACATAATTTTCCCCCACTTCTTTTGCCTGCCAGCATAACTATGCCCATACTGTGCTGAAAAAAGGGTTTTCACAGATTTGTGATGTTAACTGTTGAATCTATATTTATGAGTTTCCATGATGTTTCTGTAATAATAAGAGTATTAACATCTTTTTTACTTAGTATGAGGCACTACGGCAATCAATGCATGAAACTCACCCGCCTGTAACAGTAGCTGCTTCATTAGCAGGGACTGCTGTAAAGAGTGTGGTGAACATTAAGGAATATCCATTTATTTTTAGCAGGCACTCGATATTCTGTGCAAATCCAGCATGGGGAAGGGGAACAGAATTTATAAACTTCTCAGTGGCAGAGAATCCTTCCCAGAACGGCATCATTCAAACATTTTATTCTTTTTCTTTCTAGTCCTGCACCCTAAGGTGCCAGTGAAAAAGTACAGGTAGACAAGTCTTAAGGCAGACCTAGAGAGGAGTTGTTGGTCAAACCGGTCCTCCGTTTTGAGTGTTGTCCCTGAGTGTGGTTCTACCAAGAGCTGTGCCCATAGAATATTTTGTCTAGCTCCCATTTTCACAATTAGCTTATGAGAATATCATGCCGGGCTCTTTCAAAAACCTCGTACCATCTTCGGACCATTTCTTGCTCATGCTGAATTCTGCTCTCTCCTTAGTATTTCATTTTCTTTCTAGTGAGACCAGGATAGATGGGGAGGCAGTCCTCAACATGACTGGCAGAACCTTGCAGCCCTTCGAGAATGCCCAAATTTGGTGACACCCAGATCCTTCAGTGGGGATTTGGTGGCCTCACCATTGACGTGCAGTCAAAGAGCCCAGCTTCAGCACTTATATCAAACCTTGTCACGGGGAGGATTAGTTGCACACTGACAGCATGGTGCTGAATGTGTCGCTTTGACTAGGACAGAATGTGAACATATTCAGCTCTTAAACTTTATTTAATCAGATTGGAAGTCTCCTTGCTCAATTGAAGAGCTTGCAACAGCATGTGAAAGTGACAGCTAGGAAAAATGCCATCATTAGGAGTATTTCCGTAGTGTCTGTGTCTCTCCGTCAGCAGGCAGATGTGCTGAAGTGATACACACAGTATTTTCACATTAAAATAAAGTGTATATGAGTGGCCTTTGTAAGTTTGCGGTGTACTCAGAGAAAGCTGAAACCGAGGATCTGACCTGAATTTGGAATTGAGCGGTCCTTTTCAGTTAAGTAAAAGCTCATTTTTCATGACAAGAATCCATTTATTAGATGAACCAAAAACCCCATAAGCAGGCAGTTTTAGGATTTCAAAGTGCCTTCATACAGGTTCTAGGAAACAACTTGCAAAACATGCAGGAATTTATACGGAGATGTTTAATAAATCAAAGAGACACTTACAACAATGAACATCACTCAGTTTAGGTGATTAGTTCTTTACAGTCATTAGGATTGGAGACCAGAGTGTGTGGACTAGTCTCTTTTTATAGATGATTGATGGGATGAGAGAGATCAGAAACAATATTGTAGACAACAGATGAACAGAGAATATTAAAAAAGCAATGGGGGGAGGATTGAAGCCCTGCTGAAAGATTAAAGAATAGAAAGAAGTACAAATGAGCAAATCAATTATTGTGTGAAGATTTCTAGGATGTTGTTTAATTCATATTGGCCTGTTCTATATTTAGTTTCCTCACAGTTTCTTTTTTTATTGATGTTTCTTTTAGTTCCCTCTCTGGAATCTGATTCTAAGATGCATCATTGAATGATTCTTTGAGGGGAAATGTTACAAAATGAGATCCAATCTAGCAAACATTTTCAGACATGAGCCATCTTGCCTTAACTAAACAAAATTCAATGATGCTGTTTTGGAGTAGGAAGATCACTCAAAGAAGCAAGAAGTTCTCAAATGCGGGCCTTGGAGTCAGTACAGTTGCTTGGGGAGGGAAGGGCAGAAAAGGACAGGCAAGGAGTAACTCCAGACATGCTTTTTCCTTCCCCAGGGATTTATTTTAGTACCAAATAAATGGGGCGGGCTGCTGGAAGGATGGTCCCAAGCATGTGCAGAGCGAAGGGGGTTTATGTGCAGTGCCTGTCTCTCAGACCCCTTGCCAGGTATGACACCAGGAGTTGGGCAGCTCTCCCACGGGAACCTCAGAGCAGCTTCAAAGGCCAGAATAAATAAATACACATTTAAATACACATTTGAAAAGTGGTGTACTCTTAAGCACAGACCACAGACTATGTAACCATACTGCTTTGCTAGATTGAGGATGCCACTACAGAGCCAAGCTCAGGCTATTCAAGAACCAGTTCCTCTTTGGAGCACATTTGAAATAACAGTAAATTATTCAGTTTTGCAATGCCTGGCTTAGGGATGATTATAACATCACTGTAATTACTTCTAATGTAGACACCAATACATGCTGCTGCCCACACCAGCAGCTCAACATTCAAAATCCCCAGTGAAAATTTAGGTGCCTGTCTAAATGTACTGACTGAAAAGTGCTGCTTTCCACACAAAATCTCAACTTCTTCCCAGAAAGTTCTTTTTAACATTAGCCAGAAGGAGTCACCAATACCTTTTTTCTGAAGCATTTCATAGGAACGTGGTGACTCTTACCTCTTCTCTGGTTTTTGGGAGACAATGGTGCATCACAGGAAGATTAACAACCAGGAGGTCTATGTTACTACCGGGCCTTAGGGGAGGAGGAATTTGACCACTGCTGCTGTGAAATATTGTGATGGTAGGCTCATACCAAAGTTTCCCAACCTTAAAAATATTTGGTTTTTAGTCTAGGACTCTGAAGGAGAAAACCACTCTGACTTTCCAATGAGCTGATACAGTTGTTGGCTGCTAATGAGGAAAATCTCCCTGGACAGTGTCTGCATTCCCCATTATGAATCTCAGACACTGCTTTTTCACAGTGCTGGGTCTGTCCACTCCCCGTTTAGCCCTTTGGAGGCTGTGGTTGCAGAGATGCTCCTGGTTACAACCATCATGCTCCCATTGCTTTCGCTGGGTCTGCCTTCAGATGCCTGCCATTGGTCTAACTTGAAAGTCCGCAGGATGACTGGTTTGACCACAATGAAAAGAGGTAGTGAGTGGAGAGTGGAAAAGGGATCAAATTGATTTGGGAACAGCTTAGTCAAAAAAAGGGCCAGTAAAGAGGACTGGAGGGAAGCAGGTAAATAGCGCTGAATGCAGTGGACAAGGGGGAGGAATGGTAGTTGGGCACTTCAAAGGATGTTAAGGGGGAATTCAGTGGGAGTGGGACACAAAATCCCTTAGGATCTGCTCACAATTCCAGTAATAGACTAATTTACAAGCTATTAGCCCCACAGTTATCAATCTACAGATCACATTTAGTATGGCTTCTCAAAAACCAGCTTTCTTATTCCACACAGTCTTATAAAAATCATAATCAATTTTACTTGTGGTTTCTACTGCTACATGGACAAAAGTACAAACAGTGCTCTGCTGCTTCTGTTATAAGTTTCAGAGACTTAAATTTTAAAAATACTTGTTTGATTCCAGCTATGTAAAAAATTATCTTGAATACTGGATCAGCGGCCATAGAAAAATTACTTTTCAGAAAGAAAATCCAGAGTCAACATATAGATCTGAGATGATGGATCTAAAAGAGGAATTGTAATCTGGGGAACGTGGGCTTGAAATGAAATCAGCATCTTTATGCTCAACCCAATTGGCCCTGCTCATCACGCTAGACCAGCCAAGTGAAACATGAAGCCAAGATAAACATGCAGAAGTACTAGAACTGTCACACATTTCATCACCTCCATGTCTGAGAGCCAAGGAGGTAAGGCAGGAGCTACAATCGTGTGCTGCTCCGGTTGTGCATCCTTTCAGCTGACCATTCAGATGGTTAACTCTGACAATGTGTAGTAATGAACAGTAGTAAATACATGACAATTTAAAATCTTTTGCATGTTCTTATCCAGAGCACTGCACAAGGAAAAGTAAGCACCTAAAGAGAGTAAAGTAGGCATCTAGTTCTTACTCAAACAGGATTCGCTGTCTCTATCAGAACCGCATAGCTGTACTCACAATACTTGTGCATTGTTCCACCTGAAGTTATTTCCCTCTGTTGTTTTAGTCATTTAGACAAGTCACTGAAGAACATATTAAATTATTCTGCCAAAGAATTCCCAGATATTTAGTTATGTACTACTCTACAACCCCTGTTGGATTGCCCTCCTGGAAACACACTGAGTAATGTGTAACTTCTGTTTAAAGAAACAAAACTACAGTGAATGGGGGGTGGGGGAGGGGGGGCAGGGAAGCATCAAAAGAATTGTGATCTTTTTGTTTTAAAGATGCATTTTGGGGCACGTAATTTTTCTTAAATTCCAGTGTTTCCCAGTTTATGCTTGCCTCTAAACACATGCAAAATAGCAGAGGGTTCAGACTTCATTATGGCATTGCTTCTTCAACAGGAAAAACATGGTTACCATAAGGTTCATTCTATTCAGCTTCTTCGGGGATTGTAAAAATAAATTAGTAATGAGGGTGGTGTCATGTACGCTGCAGTGTGAGAGAAAAGAAAGACATGGATGCTGGCTGAAGTAGCACCAAGATATGTGACGACTACAGCTGGGCAGCGCCCAAGGCTGCAGAAGCATTTCCTGGAGGAGCTCCGGGATTGCAGCCGTTACAGCTTTGCAACCCAGCGTGCCCAGTGGGGTCTGTGCCGTTCTCAGAGTACAGAAAGGAGATGGAGACTCTTTGAAAGCCCATGCACCACTGTTTAACCCTGGTTTGTCTTCTCTCAATCTCAAGCAGCTTGTGAGCCTGTTGGCCAAATACCTCAGATTGGGCCATTATTCAGCCCACAGCAGCTGGTCTGTGCCACTGTACTACAAGACCCACTGTGCCCACTACATGACACTGTACCCACTTCCAGGAGGGTGGCAGAGTTACTACCTTCAGTTGACTTGCCAGCTGCTATTTGACATGTTTTAGAAGAGCCTGGCTCTGAACTGCATGGGGTAGGTCTGTGCACCACTGTGCATGCTGCAGCCCGGTGTCCTGCTGAGGCCAGCCACCACTCTCTGCTGCTGCTCCACATCATCGGTGAAGAAAACCCTCATGTGTGCAGTGCCAGGCCCTACAGTCAGGCTCTCTTTGGTCCAGCATCATCACTTGGTCTTTGCAGCTACAGTTTCTCCTTTCCTTCCCATGCTCTTATTGCTGCCGTCAGACTAAGAGCCAAATGCTGCACTGTTCGGATAACACATCTTTTCCCCCAAAGCAACAGGATGGCACGGTTACCTCTTGCCAGCTTTCCCCTCAGTCTGCTCATGGGACTAACTCCCCCATCAGAGATTATCTTACGAGGGCATGGCTTGTACATGTTCGCTCAGACTGATGTTCCTCAGACTGATGTTCCCTGCTCTGCACTTTGTCTGGAGAAGGACCAGCAGAGCCTGTGGAGGAGGTGTTTGGTAGCCAGAGCAGAGAAACTCTATTAGCTCTACCTTTGCAGTGTAAAAATATCTCTGGTTTAGGATGGTTGGACAGAACTTGGCCCTTGGGATTTACAGCCTAGGCAGGTTAAGTGAGAGCTATGCATTAAATGCAGACTTTGAGGTAGGCCATTGCATCTTTCCTAAAATGATGTTACCCTGAGGTCAGATTTTGTTTTTATTGTTTTTATTACTCTGTAAATTTACTACAGGAGCTTTGATGCATGTTTTTCACCTTGAAAGCAAAACTGCTTTCCTTCATCCACCACTTTACAATTTTAACGATTTAAGCAGGCAGCTCCAAGATGCAAAAAGGGGCTCAGAAAGCTACACAGCTATCTAGAGTTGTTACAGGAAAGCTTTAAAAGAACACCCGAGAGGCCAGAAAGGAAGAGAAAACCTTTTGGCCAGGGCATGCACCAGTCTTTGATTGAGAACAGGAACAAAAATAGGTTGTTCTTCAAGAGCTCAATGGCTTTTATGAACCTTTAGAGGTCTGGTACCAAATCAGCATCAGAGAGAGACTGGGGGTCCTGGCGTGTACCGCTGGAGCGGGATTGCCTCTCTCCCTAACTTGCTGTGCCTCTTCTTGCACAAGCTTTGAGCTTGCATAAAGCCTTTGAAGAGTTACTTCCAGTGGGGATGAGGGAAGAGCCTTCTTGCATGTCCTACAGAACTTTCTGCTGCCTGCACTTATTCTGGTTTTTGTTTGTTTGCTTGTCTTTCAATTTTTGCTGTGCTTTTGATCTGAGCCCAAGAATTGAAACCATCACTGGGAATGTGCTACTAGAGAGAATTACAAAACAAAATGCAGCCACAACAATTTAAATGTTGATTTAAGTGGTGTCTAGACTTCATGCTGGCTTTCTGCACCAAGATGGATTTCTTAAAGAGAATACCCCTAATCCTCTTCCCAGATTCTATATTAAAAGTCAGTTCCCTATAGTCTTACTCAACTCTGGTCCTTCTGTATAAAGAGGAATGACAGGGCTTCTGCTTTCTTATTTTCATTTGCTGTTCGAAAAAATTCCTGTATTTGGTCGAAGTGAAGGGAACACTAAAAAGGAAGTGCAAACATATAGGGCCTTTGAGGTATGAGGTTAATCAAAGTCACAAAATGCTAGCAGTGGGAAAGGCCAAAGTCAAAGTATTGATCTTTGCATATTCCATGGCATTGCTGTTGGGTCTGAAGAGAGATGTCCTGACCCTCAGAGAGACTGACTTATGCTCTTGTGGGCACGGTGTTGATGGCTGATGCAGGCAAGTATTTCTAGAACTGCTGTTTTTATTGAAGTTGCATAGTAGATGTTTTTATTTTTCTTTTACCCCAGGATTTTCTCTCTTCACGCACAGCTGGGGTGAGTTCTTTCTTCTGGTTAATAACTAGATCTGCAGCTAGTGTATCTAACACCGTAATAATACACACACCCCAGACGTACGTAGGTAGATCCAGCACAGAATAGTCATTCGTGCTGGAGGATGGAAAAGAGTTATCAGCCAGGAAGGACTTGAAATGATTTCCAGGATCAGAATTCAAGTATTGTGCACAGTGGCAGAAAAATGTCCAAGGGAAATATTTTTTCAGTGGAAATTCCCATTTTAGAGGAAAAAAAAAAAGACAAAGTAATGTTGCTGCTGTTTATTTTGGTAACCAAAACTACTCAAGCATTATAGAGTACAATATTTAGTAGTAATTCCGAACAAATTGTTGAGACTATAGTCTTTTTAGGTTATTCTTTTCCTTCTTTATACTAGACATCACAGCCAAGACAGGGCAACCCTTGTGCCAAGAGCTACTCTTTAATATAGGGAAAAATACTGAGTCAGAAGTGTTTCTTATCTAAACAGGCAATACTTCATGAAAAAACAGAAGTTACTACCCACGTTCTTCAGGTGAGAAGCAAAGGAATTCTGAAAGTGAATTATTATTTCAAGGCAGCATAGACACCTGTGAACAAACCTGCCAGTCCACCACAACTCTGATCCAGTACCTAAAACAGTTATTTTCATCTATTTATTCACAATTTAAAAGGATTTGATAGATCTTCTCTATTTTTTTCCTCTATATTTATTATCTGAAAACACCTAGACTGACGCAGAGCGGTT